>NC_056742.1:101657903-101882903 GCF_019279795.1 Protopterus annectens
GGTATTGGCACTGATGATAACTACCTAATTTACCAAGATTTATGGATTTTGAATGTATCACACAATTGCGACAGTCAAATTTCGAGTGATTGGTGGCATTCTCCACAGTTTTCCTGTTCTTTTTGGGTCCGTTACTGACCTTTAGGAGTACCTTTGGGAGGAGAGGCAGAGGTGGAAAGGCATACACATGAAGATTTTTCCAACTGAAAGAAAGAGCATCCACTTTCCAAGCTGTGTGATGAAACCTCTTCGTGCAAAACTTTGGCAGCTGGTGGTTTAACGAAGAAGCGAACAGATCTATGTCTGGAGTTCCCCATGACACTGTCAATTTCTGAAATACATGAAGATCCAGTTTCCACTCGTGGGGATCCATGATTTGCCTGCTTAACACATCTGCTAAGGAGTTCTGTGCTCCCGGCAGAAACCTTGCCTGAAGATTTAGTTGCAAGCTGAGCGCAGTCTCCCACAAAATCATTGCTTGCCTGCATAGAGGATAAGAATGTGTTCCCCCTTGTTTGTTGATGTACCACATGACAGTTGTGTTGTCTGTTAGAATCAACACCTGCCCTGGAAGAAGTAACTCCTTGAAAGCCATTAATGCAAACTGGACTGCTAACATCTCCTTCATGTTGATATGTAGATGCTGTAGTCTGGCAGGCCACTTGTCTTGTATCCACTTTCCATTCAGATGAGCTCCCCAAGCTATGTCTGAGGCATCTGTCGTTAGAATCTGACTCGCCTCTGGCCGGGTCACAGAGAGTCCCTTGTTTAGGTGACATTCCTGAGCCCACCACAAAAATTCCTTTTGAATGCAAGGTATTATTTGAATGACAGTGTCCAAATCCTGGCAGTGCTGTGTCCATACATTTTTGAGATACCATTGTAGCTTCCTCATATGCCGTTTGGCATTGGGAAGCACCAGAATACAAGATGCCATGAACCCTAAGGCTTGAAGGACTGTCCTTGCAGTCAGCCCGGACTGAAGAGATAGTTGATGAAAGTAAAGGAAAGATTCTTTTGTTTGTCCGGGGTTAAAAAGGCCATCTGGGTTGCTGTATTCAGTCTCACACCCAGAAAGCACATGTCTTGAGAGGGTACTAGACTGGACTTTATTTCGTTCACAGAATACCCTAGGCATCTTAGCACTGCTATCACATATTCCAAATGCTGAAACAGGTCTTCCTTTTCTTGAGCCAGAATCAGGCAGTCGTCCAAGTAAGGATAGATTTGTATTCCTTTTAGCCTGAAGTAAGCTATCACTGGAGCCAGAACTTTGTGAATACTCTGGGCGCAGTAGATAAGCCAAAGGGCAATGCAGAGAACTGATAATGGGAATTCCCAGCTCGAAAACGCAGATACTTCCTGCAACTCAGTCTGATAGGCACATGAAGGTAAGCCTCCTTGAGATCTAAAGTTACCATCCAGTGATCTTTTCCCAGCAGAGGTAAAAGCTGCTGTAACGTCAACATTTTGAACTTGGGAATGTCCAGATAAGTGTTGAGGATAGATAAATCCAAAATTGGTCTCCACGTGTTCCCCTTCTTTGGTACTAGGAACAGGCGAGAATAAAATCCTAGGCCTCTTTCTGGCACAGGAACCGGCTGAATGGCCCCTATGTGGAGTAACAGAGAAATTTGCTTGTGAGCCTCTTTTCTTTGTAGAGGAGGAATGTCTGGCATGCCTTTGAAAGGAGGCAAGGTATGGAAATAAAACCTGTAACCGTGGTGAATGATATCCAATACCCATCTGTCGTGGGTAATTAAACTCCAATTCTCTTTGAAAAGTGCCAGCCTTCCTCCCAAAGGTGCTGCCAGACGAGAAGGTTCTGGCAGCGGAAAAGGCAGGTCATTGGGTCTGTTTACGAAAGGACTGACCCCTGCCCTCACCAGAAGACTGAGCAGGTGAACTCCCTGTTCTAGGCCTAAAAGAACCTTGAGCTCTGACCCTACCACGTCTAGACCTCCTAGACTGGGAATCAGAAGAAGGATATGTCCACCCCTTAGTAGGCCAATTTCTACTAAACTTCGGAGGCTGAACCTGCAAAAAATCTTTAACAGTCTGCATAGACTTAGCCTTGTCCTCCATTTTCTTTAAAACTGCTTCCACAGGCGAACCAAACAACACATCAGATTGCAACGGAGCATCTAAAATCCTTGTCTTAACATGCTCAGCCAAATTCTGATCCCTCAGCCAGGCATGCCTGCGAAGAACAGAACCAGTGGCAGCCACCCTCTAAGAGGCCTGTACAGCATCAAAACCACATTGCAAAGAATGCTTACCCACCTGTTCAGAAACATGAACTAAATCCTGCAACTCTTTACACTCAATACCTTCCACCAGAGCATCTACCTTAGACTTCAATTGTGAAAGGAGATAATTTTGGTATTTTAACATGTGGAACTGGCAATTCAAAGCCCTCATGGCTAAAGTGGAAGAAGTATACACCTTCTTTCCCCATCTATCCAAAGCCCTTGCCTCTTTATCAGGAGGAACAGGATTTTTAACAACAGAAGCCTTAACACCTTTAGGCCCCTGAGAAACAGTTTCTGGGTCTGCCCTAGGACTCTTAAAAAGATACTTATGAGCTTCAGGCACCCTATAATACCTATCCGGTTTAACAGGAGCAGGAGGCAAAGAATCAGGGTTCAGGGAAGCCTCTGCAAAAACATCTTCCACCACATCCAGAACAGGAGGTATAGCCAAAGGCCTATGCTGGGGTAGAAACAAAAATTCCCTAAGCCTTTTCCTGGAGTCAGAGAAATCTTGACCTTCCCATTTAAAATGCTCCCTCATGGAATGAAGAGTCTCTGAAAAAGAAAAATCCTCAGGAGGAGAAGCCGAAGGGGTAGAATCATCCACATCAGAATCAGAATAAGGAGGATACTCCTGCAAGTCTTCAGCCGAAGACTCAGAAGCCTCCGAACACTGCTCAAAACTCTCAAGCTCAGGTTCCACCCTAGGCCTCTTATCAGGAGGGGGCATAGAACCTCTAATCATAGTAATCAAATCTTCTGCCATTTTAAGCATATGTTTCTTAGGCAGAGACCCTGAAGTACTAGGAGAAACACCCACTGAAGCTAAACCTGGCCTGCCTCTCGAAGAAGCCTTGGAAACAGAAGGGGAGGGCCTAACCACCTTAGGAAGGGAGGGGAGAACAGCTACTTGAGAAGCCCCCTCAGCCTGGCCTACCTCCTGAGAGGACACATCTTGCAACAGTAAAGTCTCTCCCTGAGACTCCAAAGAAACTTCTGGCAGAACCTCCGGCTCCACCGAGCCCTCTAAAGAACTGACGTCCGGGACAGACGGTTCTCCCAACCTAGGCTTTGCTGCTTTGTCCTTGCGCTTTTTAGACGAAGCGGGCGTCGGAGCATCCGACGGCATTTTATAATTACAACGCTTCCCAAAAACTAACCTGGCACAGTCTAATCTTCTCTTTATAGTGCGTTTGTTAAATCTAGCACAAGAGCGACATCCAACAACGTCGTGCTCAGGCCCTAAGCAAGGTATACACAAGGTATGGTAATCCCTATGAGGTATCTGTTTCCCACAAGAAATACAGTTATTCACTTTTTCTGACATCCGGTTAAATACTGAGGCAAGAAAAAACCAAAATATTCCCCAACGGGGTACTTAGCCAACTTTGATTCGGTCTGAAACTCCGACTTCAGAAAATTTCAGAACGCCAACCTGCACTCGCAATACTGCTTCTGCATCGGACCATGCGGCAAAAAAGACTGAGGATATGACGTCAGTCATGCGCATTTGTACCCTGACGTTCTGACGTCAGACTAATGCGCCTTGACCGACGTCAGCCTTATACTTTGGTATTCGGGCCGACTGGGACAGCGGACTACCCAAGTGTTAGGACTGCAGCAATGTGGGATGAAGAACATCTCCTGGCCTGAGATGAGGTTCAAAGGATGTCAGAGCCTTCTGTACTGCTATCATTTCCTTATGGTTAATGTGCAAGGGAAGGTGCTGGGCACCCCAAAGACCTTGGGTGCACTTGCCTGCTAGATGAGCACCCCAAGCAAAGTCTGAGGCATAAGTGGTGATTGTCTGCCCGGTACGGCGAAGGATGAAGGGAAGGCCCTTGTTCTTGGCACAGGCCCCTGCTGGCAAAGGGGACTGTCGTGGTCTGGTAGGAATGGAAGTCTCAGTGTGGGATATGCTTTCCACAGGCGAGACAATTGTTAACTTTTTCAGACATTGGTTAGTGGAAGAAAAAAGATCCCCAATGGGGTACTTAGCTTTAGACGTTTTCAGCTGTAATTCAAACTCTGGTAGCAACCGACTGGCACACTTGCGAACTGCTTCTGATGTAATGGCATCGGCTGCCTTGCTTTATAGCACTGACGCCCTGACATCAGTCAACAAGCGATAGCAGCCGACGCAGAAAAACACAGACTCTGGTATTTGAGATAGCCGAGGGCTACCACAGCAGGGATAACCCACAGGTGATGACTGCAACAGTGAAACACGAAGAACATCTTGAAGGAAGTCTTTCACAGTTTGTATAGACTTAGCTTTGTCTTCCATCTTTTTAAGAACACCCTCAGCCTTAGACCCAAAGAGGAAGTCATTTGGAGCATCAAAAAGGTTAGACTTAACATGGTTAGGAAAACATTATTCCCTAAAACACGCATACCTTCTAATAACAGAACCAGTGGCGGCTGCCCAGCTAAAAGCCTCCACAGCATCGTAGCCACAGTATACGGAATGCGCAAGCTGCCTGTGAACTGGAGTGGTGGAGACTGAAAAGCTCCTTAGAAAGGTTTTTATCCTCAAAGGAAGAAACCTTTTGTTTTAGCTGATCCAGGATGGTTTGCTGATATTTAATCATGAGAAATTGACAGCAGAGAGCCCTCATGGTTAGGGTGGCTGAGTTACATACTTTTTTCCCAAATCTATCAAGGGCCTGCTCTCTTTATCCATATGTAAAGGGTTTCTAGAGGAACGGCCTCTAGCCCCTTTGGGTCCTGGGGTGACTACATCTGGATCAGCAGATAGATTTTTGAAAAGATATTTATGGGAGTCCTACCCTATAAAACCTGTTTTTTGAGGGGCTGGGGGGAAGAGAGTCAGGATTCACGAAGGAATCTAGGAAGACATCCTCAATCACCTATAAAACAGGGGGAATAGCAAGAGCTTTGTGTTCCTGCAGATCCAGAAACTTTCTAATTCTCTTTTTAGACCGAGTGTATTCCTGTGCTTCACACTGGAAATGTTCCCTCATAGCATGGATAGAGTCTCTCGAAGGTAATATCCTCTGCGGGGAAGCAGATGTCAGGCTTTCCTCAGAATCTGATTCCTCAAAAGAAGTGAGGAAAAGTCCTTCAGAATAAGACCCCTCTACATCAGAATCCTCAGCAGATTCAAAAGGATTTGGAAAAACTTTAGTAGTAGTATCCCTTTTCCTTTTTCCTGGAGAAGAATCCCCGAGGGCTTGTCTACATCTGACTATGAAAATCAGGACTTCAGCTAGCCTAACTTGCTGATATCTCTGAGAAAGGGAGCCGACAGGCTTAGGAGAAGGTCCTGCAGAAGCACCCCTCTTAGGAGTCATTTTGGCCTTGGACCTAGCGACGCCTGAAATCCTGATGTCTGGTGCTCTGGAGGTTAAAGTGCACTCATCTGAAGAAGAGGGCTGCTAAGCAGCTCCAAACCTGACTGATGAGCTGAAAGCAAGGGCTTGTGCAGAAGTAGAGGGACTCAATGGCATGCTGGACTCTGAACAGGTCTCAACAGTGGCCTGTACAACTACCTCAGACACAGAAGGGCTGCGAAAGGCTGGGTAATGGTGAAAGCCCTTAGTTCGTGAAGGCTGTTTCTGTGCTTGTTTTGTGCATTAAAAGTGGATTTACTTTTGTTTTTTTCGGCAGTTTTTTTGGTTATTAGTTTTATCCTTTTTGGATATTTGTTTGCTTGTCAGGGCTGCGAAAGTGCCTTGCCTTCCTCGATGATCACAAGCCTAGAAGGAGAAATAGATGGAGAATGGCTGTCACCAGATAACGTAAGCTTCGGTTTCTTATCTTTTTCCCTCTTACACCTTGGCTGCTCAACCTCTGAATGACTGGGGGATGCCATCAGATGCTGATGGGAAGATGGCATCTAGCTAAGATCTCAGCCCTATATGACTGTCCTAGAATTAATGCAGACACAAAAATGGCAACTAGGAACACCGTGATCTGATCCTAAACAGGTGACACAAAGTGAATGGAAGTCTCTTTGTGGGATCTGCTTACTACAGCAGAGACAATTGCTTACCTTATCTGACATGAGTTAATGTAACAGAAAAGAGTTCTCCAACTGCGTACTTATCTTTCCGATGACTTCTTTCTGGTGAGGACCAACCGACACACTGAAACACTCCTTCGGACTCTGAAGGCAAGAAAAGACTGATGATATGACATCAGCTGGTTCCCTATATTCCCTAGCACACGGACGTCGGTTTGGGTGTCCACCAGCCTAAGGAGTAAAGGAATTTTTCTCTGATAATCAGGCAGGCCAAGGGTTTTCAAGGCAGGAAATCCAACAAGTCAGGACTGCAAAAGTGACACATGAAGATCATCATCCATGTGTCTCACAATGGATTCACCTATGACCAATACATTAGATTTTGTGGTGTTACACAGTATGGCTTTTTTGTTGAGACACTGGTGTGTGTGTTATGTGCTGTGGTTGTTTTTTGCATTGTCATGTGTGTAAATGGTTTCTGTTTGGGAAGCCTCTGATCTTTTGGTAAGTTATTAGCGAGTACCACTGAATATATGGGTTTGTGTGTGGTGTCCTTATTTTGTGTGTGTGTGTTGACAACCTGTTCGGCATTCAATTTGTCCTTACGTGAGAGTCTTGCCTCCAATTTCATACTGTAATTACATCTCTCACAAAGTGTTTGTTTTAGGCATAAGTGGTTGTCAATATACATGAGACAACTGCAACATTGCCTCAGGATGCCAGTGTCTATCAGGCTGGCCAGAGAGATTACGGGAAACTGCCCATCCATGATAGCAGGTCCTTACTGTATGTTATATTAGGGAAGGGAATTGGTTAATTTCACAGGACTGCACTGGTAGTGCCAAAACAAGATTAACCTATACTTTATGCAGGCTAAGTTTGATCAATAAGGCAACACTGCTCAGTGTGCAGCTAAGTTGCTCCTAGAGCAGCAGAAAGGCTTGGAAGGGTTTCTCTGACAGCTGTTCAGGGAAAAAACAGAGCTTCTAGGCTTTTGCAACTATACAGGTCTCTGCTAACAGATTTGAGGCTTAAATATGAGATAAGAGAAACAAGTTTTTAGCCAATTACTAATCAAGAAAGTGCACAATAAGCCTGATACCAGTAATCACCAACTCAGACAGGTTAGAACAGAACACTTATGCCACAAAGGTGCAGAAAACACCTTCTTAATGTAGAACAGCTGGCTTGGAGCCCAAGTGTAACAAGACCACACAAACTACCAAACAGCCCTACAACTAACAGATGAAATGTAATACAATGTAATAAACTAGAAGACAGTGCCATATTCTTTTCTGAAACTGAAGTCCAGTTATAGTACATAAGAGAAGAACAAATACTTAGAGCCCTTGTGTATGCTTCCCAGCTAAGACAGACCAGGTAAGCACCTACTGTCACTAGATGAAAATCTCAGTCATCCTAACTTAAAAGCACAGTAAAGGAGTGTCCAGAGTGAAATGATACCAAACACAAACAAAGATATGGATACAGCAGTGTACTTTAAACAGCTTATGAAAGTGATTATTAAATAAAAGTACTTTGCTTTGTATAAATCAGCCAAGGGCCACTCAATTGTACAGAATTTATAAAGCACGAAAAACAAGATAAGCCGATTAACAAGCCCTCCAGCCAATAAAAACACATGCAGAAATCTCAAGTGTTTCCCCAAATTAAACAGACCAAGCTACCTCCCAGTGCACAAATGGAAAATCCACTAACCTCTTCATGTAAAAACAAGTGCTTACTAGAGTGTAAAATATACTACTTTATCTAACACCTAGCTAGATAATGAAATCAGATCAACTAGATCAGTAGAATAGACAATGAGAGGCAAAATGCACTTTTTTGATATAAGCACAAGGAAAGGCAACTAAATAATTCAAGATAACAGTGTAGAAAGATAGAAGCAGCTCAATTTACAGAAGAGATGGGCATCTTAAAATCACCAAGTTTAAAAAGCAGATCAACAAACTAGACAGTGGGTGGGAAAAAGTAGCAGGGAATCACCAGCTGTGCTTTAGTTTATGCAGGCTTGAAATCTTTACAAAAATACAAAGCCCCAGAAATTCACTGTGTAAGCATCACTCAAGAAACAATTTAACTAATGAAAAAACGTGTGTGGAATCTGTCTTCCACAATCACACTTCCCTTTCTTGGAAGACATTAACTCAAGGGAAAGGATTCAGCCCCAACAGGGCAATTATATTTAGAAGAAATACTCTATTCTGGCAGCAGGGCAACATCCGGGACTGGCGATCCAACTGGTGGCAAAGTTGTTCTGGGGATGGTACGTGCATATGTCACTTTTATGGACTACATCCGATAGCTACCCATGCGAGATGCATCACGCAGCTTTCAGTACTACAACACTTTGGCATATGGACCGATGTCAGGTCGCCTGGGCAAGTAACTCCCTCATGTAAAGAATACTGCAACACAGAAGATGACATCTATTGTTATGGCAAGTTCTTACACAACTATTCCTTTCTATTCACTGTTGCAGTATTCCTAACAATAAGGAAACCCTGCCAAGGGCAACCTGACATCCAGCCAGTATACCAAAGCCTTTTGGCTGTAAAGGGTATACTGTGCATCACATGTATGCTCCCTGAGTACAGCATAGAGCATAAAGGTGATGTCTGGACATACCAGCTTCAGAACTGAAAAGGCGCAGGAGGGATGACAGCCCATGGACATGGGTAAATAACACGTATATCCAGAAGGAAAAAAGAACCAGGGAGAGGAGGGAGAGAGTGAATACTCCAACAGTGAAGAGGAGGATATCTACTGTCATAGGTTCATAGGTTAGTACTAAGCTAACTGCTCTTGCGAGCCATTTTAAGCCTAGCCAATTATCCTTTGTGAGACTCAAACCCTGCACCTTGTGTTTGTAAGGCAAACACCTTAACCATTAGGCCACTCGTTAAGATTTTACATAACTGTATTATGACCTTCCATATCGCGGTTACAGAATTCTTTGCAATAGGGAGAATATAAAAGCTCAAGAAGACTGGGGGGAGGAGGAAGGGCCAACAGAACCCTCTAGGAAGACATGGAGAATGGCCCTGGCAAAGCCATTCCTGGCCCTAGAAATCACATCCAACTTGTACTGCTTAGTAAAGGCATGCACAGAAGTCCAGGTAGCTGCCTCAAGAATAGGATTAGTATCCAAACACTTGGAAAAAGCACCAGAAGTCACAGCCCTAGCATAATGAGCCTTAAAAGAAGGAAGGAAGGCTCCTCCCATGAAAATAATAGCAAAAAGAAATGGCTTTAGATATCCAAGAAGAAATAGTTTGCTTGGAAACAGCCAAACCTAAAGACCTAGAATGAAAAGAATCAAAGCTGCTCAGATTTTTGAAAAGCTTTAGTCTTACCCAAATATCGGAGTTGTCTATGCAAATCCAAGGTGTGCAAAACCTTCCCAAGAGAAGACTGCAGAGAAGGGAAAAAAGTGGGCAAATGAATAAACTGATTAAGAGACAACTCATTAACCACCCTGGGCATAACAGAAGGTTAAGTATGAAAAGACACCCTGTCCTTATGGAAAACTAGAAAAGGAGGAATGGTCATAAGGGCTTGCAGCTTAGACACCAGTCTGGCAGAAGTAAGAGCCAAACAAACAAGTCTTCCAAGAAAAATGCTGTAAGGAAGCTGAAACAGCAGGCTCAAAATCAGCCTTAGTCAATTTTTCTAAAACAAAATTAAAGTCCCAGGAAGGAGGGACAGGCTTCCTGGGAGGCCTAATGTGAATGATACCTTTAAGAAACTGTTTGGCCTCAAATCTAAAGGCTAAAGGGGAGTCCAAGGCAGACAAGCAGAGATAGCGGATAGGTGAACTTTAACAGAAGAATATGCAAATTCAGCACTGAACAATTCACACAAATAAGAGAGAACCAAAGGGACATGCACTAAGTGCATCCAGGTTATGAGAAAAACACCAAACCCATTAGACAAGATTTACTAGTAGTTGGCTTCCTGGCCTCCTGCAGGACCTGAAGCATGTTCTCAGGAAAAAAGGTGTATGTAGGGGATCAAAACCCTATCATCCACAATGTCAACTGAAGAGTGAACAGGTGGGGATGGATGAGAGATCCCTTGTTTTGTGTGAGTAGACCCATCCTGTGAGGTAACTTGTGATGACTGCCCTTGGCAGGATGCAGAAGAAGAGGGAACCAATGCTGTCTGGACCAAAATGGAGTCACCAGCAAGACTTTGGGAGCAACCTGTTTTATCTTGAACAGGACTTTCAGAATGAGAGGAAGGGAAAGCATAAAAAAACATCACCTTCCAAAAAAAAAGAAAGGGCGTCCAACTTCCATGCCAAACAGCATGGAACTCTGGTACAAGACAGAGAAAGTTGTCTACTCAGAGGGGAGGCAAACAGATTAATTTGAGAAGCACCTCACTGGTGGACAACATCCAGAAACACATCCCTCTGAAGCATCCACTTGTAGTGAATTTTTTGGACCTGCTTAGACAATCTGCCACTATGTTCTGATCTGAGGGAATGTAAACAGCCTGAAGAGTCACCTGACACTGGATAGCCATCTCCCAAACCTGAAGGCCTAACATGCATAGGAGATAAGACCTTGTCCTCCTCTTGCTTGTTGACATACAACATCACTGTGGTATTGTCTGTGAGAATCTTGAGGGGACCCTGGAAGAAAAAGAGAATGAAATGGCTGAACATTCAAAAGAATAGCTCTCGTTTCTGACACTGATGTGGTCTTTCTTTTGTTGAAGAGATCAAAGGCCCTCTAGCTTCATATGGCAGGAGGCGGCCCTCATCCCACATTCGAGGCATATATAAAAAGTTCTGCCCCTGGGCTTGGAGGATGAAAAGGAAGCCCTGGTTTGAAGGCCAGCTGATGAATCCACCACTGACGTTCCAGCTTGAGGTATGGAAGTAGGAGTATTAGAAATTCTAAAGGATGAGAATGTTGAAGCCAAACAGACTTTAGAAACCACTGAAGCTTTCTCATGTGGAGCTTGGCTAGAGGAAGCACAGGAATGATGGAAGTCATGTAACCCACAGCCCTCAGAAGTTCTCTGTCTGTAGTTGAAGCCTGAGGAAGTAGGGACAGAAAGAAATCAATGAGAGTTAAGGCCCTGGGAGGAGGTATGGATGCCAGCATTGGAACAGTCTGGATCCTGCAAAATGGAAAAACATGATCTTGAGGAGAAGCCAGACATTACTTCTGGAAATTTTATAGCAAGTCCCAGGTCTGTAGGACAGAAAGAGTAAAGAGTAGATGCTGAAATAAGATCTCTTGAGAGGAGGCCTGAATAAGCAGGTCATCTAGGTAGGGAAAGCTATGAATCCCCCTTAGCCTGCAGAAAGCAATCATAGCAGCGAGGCATTTGGTGAAGATCCTTGGGGCAGCAGAGAGGCCAAAGGGCAAAGCAGAAAACTGAAAATGACAAGAAGCAACAGAGAAATATAAACACTACCTGAAAAGGGGATGAATGGGAATATGTAAATAAACATATTTGAGATCCAGGGAAGCCAGAAAAGCCTGAGTAAGAGGCAGAGGAAACCAGGTTTAAAGGCATAGCATCTAAAAGGAAGGGACCTTCAAAAAGGTGTTTAGCTGAGAAAGATCCACAATGGATTTCCAGGTGCCTTCTTTCCTGGGTACCAAAAATATTCTGGAGTAAACCCCTTCACACTATGAGTTGGAACTTCTTGAATTGTTCTTTGAGCGAACAGACTCTGAAAAAAAAGGGCAGTTGTTCCTGAGGAGGTTGACGAATGCACAAAAAAGGGGGGGGGGGGATTTCCAAACCACAAAATAACCCTGGCAAATTATGAAAAGATCTTTACCCAAATAGAAAGAGCCAGGGAAAAATGCAGAGAAAGAGCGATGTGAAAGAAGAGGATAGTCAAACAGCACCTGGTTTGTCAGGAAAATGCGGCCTCCAAGTAGGAAGAGTTTGGGTAGCCTTTCTACCACCCTTCTTAACTTTGGGGGGGGGGGGCAATACTGTCTATAAACAAAGGTAGGCTTATTAGGATAATTCCTCATAACGTGGGCAAAGGATAAATAAAAATATGTTTGCCTTTTTCTTGCAGGGAATTAACTCCACAGAAGCAGCACCAAAGAAATGCTTACCGCCCAGAGGAGCATCCATTATTTTGGTCTTGACATCATCAGATAAAAGCTGTTGTCTGAGCCACAAAATACCTAATCAAAACAGACTCAAAAGTAGCAGCTCTAGGTGAAGCATCAGCTGCATCATAACTGCACTAAATGGAACTTTGTGCCACTTGGGATGACGTCCCAAGCAAGCCAAGGGCAGAGGTCTTCACCTCAGAATCAGGAAGATCAGAAATAGCCTGACAGGCTTGAGAAAGAACAGCCAAACATACTTCGTTAGCAGCTATAAAAGGCAGGGTAGCAGAAGTAAATATCTATTTACCCAGTCTCTCCATGATTCTGGCTATCCTTATCAGATGGCAGCTATTTAGTGGAAGACTTATCTGAAGCCACATATACCACAGATGGATCAGAAGATGGACACTTGTGTAGAAACTTGCAGTCCTCAGGCACTTCATAAAACCTATCAGTTTTTTTGGGGAGCAGGGGGTTGAGGATCAGGAGCCTGTGAAGCAGTGGATAAATCATCCAGCAAGGCAGCAAGAAAGTACAGTTGTGTACACTTACCATAAATGTAGATGTTCGAGTGTATTCACTGTTGCAGCCATCACATTTGGGTTATCCCTGCCAAGGTAGCCCTCGGCCGGCCCAAATACCAGAGGCTTAGTATTTCTGCATAGGTTGCTGTCACTTCAGGACTGATGTCAGGTCGTCAGTTGTATAAAGTAAGGCAGCTGACACTATTACATCAGTTTTTCTTGCCCTAACCTGTCAGGAGCCCCCAAGTGGGAGCCAGGTTCTGGTGGAAGAACCCCACCAGTAGAAAGTAAATACCAATATGTCCCTTGTAAGGAAAGAGAAGAAAGAAGAGGGGGAAGGAGGGAGGGAAACCAGGACTGCAACAGTGAATACACTTGAACATTTACATTTATGGTAAGTGTACACAACTGTACTATGGTCTTCGTGTTTCACTGTTGCAGTCATCACATTTGGGTTGATTCCCAAAGCTGAGGAAAAGGGTGGAAGCAGTCAAGGAAACTAGGGGCTGGCTAGGATGCCCTGTAAGACTGCAGAGGCAAACCCTGCCTTGGCTTGGAGAAGATAGGCAGGTGGTAATGTTTGGTGAAGGTGTGAACAGATGTCCAGGTGGCAGCCTCCAGGATGTCCATGGCAGGGACTCCTCTGAGGAAAGTTGCAGAAGTGGAGGCTACTCTGGTGGAGTGAGTCCTAACCCCCTTGGGGGAGGCTTTCCGAGTTGTTTGTAGCAGAAATGGATGCAGTGTGCTATCCATCTGGAGAAGGTTTGTTTGGAGACAGCTTTGCCCTCTGCCACTGCAGCAAAGCTAACCAGCAATTGATCAGACTTTATGAAGGATTTAGTCCTGTCTATATAGAATCTGAGCTGTCTGTGCATATGTAGAGTGTGCAGGATCCTTTCCCCCTTATTCTGTGGGTTAGGGAAAAAGGTGGGCAAATTAAGAGCCACACTGGACACCACCTTGGGCATGAAAGATGGGTTAGTCCTGAGGGATTCCCTGTCAGGATGGAAGATGATAAAGGGTTCCACAGCCATGAATGCTTGCAGCTCTGAGACCCTTCCGGCTGAAGTGATGGCCAGAAAGAAGCTGTCTTCCAGGAGAGAAATAGGTCCCAAGCTGGGGTTGGTGTTCTTCTGGGTGGCTTCAAGTTGCTAGCCTCTCTTACGAACTGTTTGACCAGAGGGTGTGAGAAAAGGGGCTTCTCAGTGGGAAAATGAGCAGAGATAGCAGAGGCATGAATTTTAATAGAGGAAAGAGAGTTCACTGTGTAGCAGGTCAGCTATGTAATCCAGGATGAGAGGGAGCGAGGGCTGTGCCATATTGGCTCCCTTAGCCTGAATCCAGGTGCAGAACCTTTTCCATTTATCAGCATAAGACTTACTAGTGCTACGGCTTCTGGCCTCGCGAATAACATCTAGAACCTGTTTGCTGAGGTTGGCAGATTGATCAGGGGTTAGGGAATAAGCCAAGCTGCCAAATTGAGTGTCTGCAATTGGGGATACATCAATTCCCTTTCCTTCTGGGTCAGGAGGTTCAGAATCTGAGGGAGATGCCAAGGTGGCAGAGAGGACAGGCTGCGCAGCAAGGGGTACCAGTGCTGATGAGGCCAGTCTGGAGCTAGAAGAATTGTCCTTGATTTTTCCTCCTTTATTTTCAGCAGTAGCCTGGGGATGAGAGGTAGTGGAGGAAAGGCATAGACAGATAGATTGACCCAGGGGAAGGACAGGGTAACCACTTTCCAAGCCATGCAGTGATGCTCCCTGATGCAGAACTTGTTGAGCTGATGTTTAGTGTGGGAGGCAAAGAGGTCGACCTTCGGGGTGCCCCATTTCTGAGTTAACGCAAAGGTTCTTCTGTTGAGCTGCCACCTGTGTGGGTCCAGAAGATTTCTGCTTAAATGTCTGCCACAGAGTTGACAGAACCCGGTAGGAATTGTGCTAACAGGTGGAGTTGCATGTCAGAGGCTGTGTGCCAAAGGGTCATGACCAGCCTGCATAGAGGGTAGGACTGAGTCCCTCCCTGTTTGTTGATATACCACATCACAGTTGTGTTGTCTGTTTTGATCAGGAGAGCCCCTATGGAGAGAAGGGGCTTGAAAGCTATCAAGGCGTGCTGAACAGCTATCATCTCTTTTTGGTTGATGTGCAGATGGATTTCCTGTGGGCTCCATTAGCCCTGTATGCACCTGCCATCCAGGTGTGCACCCCAGGCATAATCTGATGCGTCTGTGATGGTAAGAAAGGTAGTCCTTTGCTGAGGGAGCATGCTGCTGCCCACCAAAAAAAATCTTTTCTGAGGCAAGGTATAAGAGTCTCCAGGTCTTGAAAGTGCTGACACCAAAGACTTTTTGGTACCATTGAAGTTTCCTCATATGCAGTCTGGCATATGGCATGAATAGAATGAAAGATGCCATGAACCCCAGAGCTTGCAGGATTTTCCTTGCAGATAGTTTGGGTCTGGTGACTAGTTGAGAGAAGCAGGTTGGCAGGAAAGTTTGCTTTTCTGGTGTAAGGAATGCCATCTGGGATGCGGTGTCCAGGCTTGCTCCCAGGAATATAATCCTTTGGGTGGGTACCTGCTTAGATTTCTTTTCGTTGATTGTGTACCCTAGGGAGGTTACTAGGGACTTTACAAAGACCAGGTGCTTGAGCAGCTTTTCCTGGCTGTCTTCCTGAATTAGGCAGTCATCTAAGTATGGGTAAATCTAGATATTCATTTGTCTGCAAAAGGCAATGGCCGGAGCCAGACTTCATGTGAAAACTCTGGGAGTAGTAGATAAGCCAAAGGGAAGCACAGAGAACAAAGTGCTGAGATCGTGCCCTGAAAAGTACAGTTTTGTACCTACCATAAATGTAGATGTTCGAGTGCTAATACAGCTGCAGTAATCACATATAGGTTCTCTGCCGTCAGGCAGGTCCTCGGTCGGCTGAATTCCAAAGTCTTGGTCCGGCGTCAGTTGTTGTCGCCTTCTTCCCTGACGTCAGTGCAACAGGGGTATACAAGTCACAGCCGACGCCATATTCTCCAGTCTTTCTTGCCCCAGATGTCAGGTGCCCCCAAAAGGAAGGCAATAGATAAATTATATATATATATATATATATATATATATATATATATATATATATATATATAAATATATTCAAGCAATGCAATGTTATCAAAAAAGAGTAGTTGCAAGCAAATACACCATAGGAGGATAACCCAAAATAGGTTGTATGAGGAGGTGTTAGCCACTAGTCCTGCACCTAGAGGGGAAGGAGGGAAGGAAACCTGTACTGCAGCTGTATTAGCACTCGAACATCTACATTTATGGTAGGTACAAAACTGTACTATGTTCATCGTGCATACAGCTGCAGTAATCACATATGGGTAGAATCCCAAAGCTACGCACAGGGTGGTAGGCACCAAGTAGAACTGGGATGAGCCAGAATGCCCTGCAACACAGCAGTAGCAAAGCCTGCTCTAGTTTTGGAATATAAAGGCAGGTGGTAGTGTCTTGTGAAGGTATGTACAGAACTCCAAGTGGCTGCCTCCAAGATATCTTTCGTAGGAACTCCTCTGAGGAAGGCTGTAGAGGTAGCTGTGGCCCTGGTGGAGTGTGGTCTGATGCCTACAGGGACAGATTTCCCATGATAGGAGTAACAAAATCATATGCAGTGGCCTATCCATTTAGAGATTGTCTGTTTGGTAATAGGCTTCCCTTGAGCTCCTACAGCATAAGACACAAAAAGTTGTTCTGATTTCCTGAAAGGCTTTGTTCTGTCCAAATAGTAACGTAGCTGTCTATGGATGTCTAAGGAACGTAGCAGCCTTTCCCCTTTGTTTTGAGGATTGGGGTAAAAGGTAGGTAAGTGAATGGCTTGATTTAAAGCTACCCTGGATACCACTTTAAGCATAAATGACGGGTTGGTTCGAAGGGAAACCCTGTCCTGATGGAAGATAAGAAAGGGCTGCACAGCCATGAGGGCTTGAAGTTCCGAAGCTCTACGAGCTGAGGTAATGGCCAGAAGGAAAGCTGTTTTCCAGGACAAATATTGCAAATCTGTTGAGGCAGCTGGTTCAAAGGGAGGCAATGTTAATTTTTCTAGAATGTAATTAAGATCCCAGGCTGGAACTGGTTGTTTCTTTGGTGGTCTTCTATTCTTAGCCCCTCTGAGGAATTGCCTTAAAAGTGGGTGAGAGAATAACGGTGGATCTGTGTTGAATTCTGCAGAAATGGCTGAGGCATGGATTTTTATGGAGGAAAATGAAAGTCCACTGTTCAGCAGCTCAGCTAGATACTGTAATACCCGAGGCAAATTCAGTTTTCTAGGGTCCTGGCCTTTTTTCTCATTCCAAGAGCAAAACCGTTTCCATTTTGCGGAGTAAGTCTTTCTAGTAGATGGCCTTCTGGCCTCCAAAATGACATCCTGCACCTCTTTGGAGAGTAGGGTCTGCTGTGGTGTTAAGGAATTTTCCATGCAGCAAGATTGAGTGTTTTCAGCTGACTGGGAAGAGTTTTGTAGCTGTGCTGAGTCAGCAGAAGAGGCATTAGAGGTAGAGGCCAGGGAGGAGTATGCGTTAGGCTCCTTAGGAGTGGGTACCAGTGCTGTCTTGGCCAGTCTGGATCAATCAGTATTCATCTTCGGTCTGTCTGCTCTTGCTTTCAAGAGCACCTTGGGTAGAAGAGGCAGAGGTGGGAAAGCGTACACTGTCCATGCTGTCCAACTGAATGAAAGGGCGTCCACCCTCCAGGCCTTTGAAAAGTCCTTGAACAAAACTTTTCCAATTGATGGTTCCTGTGGGAGGCGAAAAGATCTATGTCTGGCCTTCCCCATGCTTGGATTATCTTTGCAAACACCTGTGGATGCAGCTTCCATTCATGTGGATCCGTCATATTTCTGCTTAGATTGTCTGCCAGCGTGTTTTCCAAACCTGGCAAGTACTGTGCTTGAAGTTCGATTTGCCATTCCAGAGCCAAGTTCCAAAGTGTCATGGCTAGTCTGCACAGGGGATATGAATGTGTTCCTCCTTGTTTGTTTATGTACCACATTACTGTGGTGTTGTCTGTTCTTATCAATAATTGTCCTGGATGCAGGAGGTCCTTGAATGCTGTAATTGCATTTATCACTGCTAGCATTTCTTTTTGATTGATGTGAAGGTGCTTTTCCTTTTGGGACCATTTGCCCTGAATGCACCTGCCTGTCATGTGCGCCCCCAGGCGTAATCTGAGGCATCTGTTGTGATGACTTGATTTGCTTGAGGCTTGCAGAATGGGAGACCTGTGTTTTTTTGACAGGCTTGGGCCCACCATAGAAATTCCTTTTGCAAACATGGAATTATTGGTATTATTGTTTCCAAATTGTGGCTGTGTTGAGACCATAGGTTTTTTAGGTACCATTGAAGTTTTCTCATATGCAACTTTGCACATAGGATTAAAAGAATGCAAGATGCCATGAAGCCCAGAGCCTGCAGGATTTTCCTTGCAGTAAGCCTGGTACAATTTGCTAGTGTTTTGAAGTACTGAGTTAGTTGCCCTTGTTTTTCTGGCGTAAGACAGGCCATCTGGGTGTTTGTGTCCAAGTTGGCACCCAGGAAAGTTATTTTCTGAGATGGTGTTAGCCTGGATTTCTCTTTGTTGATTGTATATCCCAGAGAATTCAGTAACCGTGTTGCATAAGCCAGATGTTCCAGAAGAGTGTGCTTGCTGTCCGCTTGGATCAGGCAGTCGTCCAAATAAGGGTAAATTTGTATCCCTTGAAGT
Source organism: Protopterus annectens (assembly GCF_019279795.1). Classification (NCBI taxonomy): domain Eukaryota; kingdom Metazoa; phylum Chordata; order Ceratodontiformes; family Protopteridae; genus Protopterus; species Protopterus annectens. The sequence continues at coordinate 101,676,524 of NC_056742.1, forward strand.
CTGCAGTAGGCAATTACTGATGCCAGGCATTTCGTGAATACTCTGGGCGCAGTAGATAAGCCAAAGGGCAATGCAGAGAATTGATAGTGGATTGAACCTGCAAGAAATCTGAGGTATCTTCTGCAGCTTTGTCTGATTGGGACATGCAGGTATGCCTCCTTGAGGTCCAATGTTACCAGCCAAAACTCCTTGCCAGCATGGGAAGAAGCTGCTGTAATGTGAGCATCTTGAATTTTGGTACGAGTAGAAATGTATTTAGGATGGCTAAGTCCAAAATGGGTCTCCAGTCGGTTCCTTTTCTTGGTACCAGGAAAAGTCTGGAATAAAAACCTTGACCTTGTTCGTGAGTAGGAACCTCTTGAATGGCTTTCATGTCCATGAGTTTTGTAATTTGTAATTGCGCTTCTGCCCTTTGATTGTGTGGCAGGTTTGGCATGCCTCTCATTTTTGGAAGAGTGTGAAAATGAAATCTGTAGCCTCTGTTTATTATGTCCAGGATCCATTTGTCTGTTGTGATAATATGCCAATTTCTTGAAAATAGTGCCAGCTTTCCTCCCAAGGGAGCTGCCAGCTGAGATTTGCTTGGCATGAAAAGGAGGAAGTCATTGGGTTTGCTTTCTGTATTGTTGTGCACTGTCTTCGCCACCTCTTGGTGCTTGAGTTTGCCATTGTCTGCCTCTATATGATCCTTGAGATTGTCCTCTGCCCCTTGAGCGCCTGTATCTACCTCTTTGGGGCTTGTCCGTGGCTGGAAAGGACCAGTTTTTTTGAAGGCCAATTTCTGCTAAAACGAGGTGGCTGTACCTGTAGGAAAGCCTTGACAGTTTGCATAGATTTAACTTTTTCTTCCATTTTCAATAGTATCTCCTCAGCATTAGTACCAAATAGCACATCCTTTTGTAAAGGAGCATCTAGTAGTTTAGCTTTAACATGATCAGGCAAGCTTTGTTCCCTAAGCCAGGCATGTCTACGAATGACTGCACCTGTAGCAGCAGCTCTACTTGAGGCCTCTAAGGCATCATAACCACATTGTAAGGTGTGTTTACCCACTTGTTCTGCACTATGCATCATATCCTGCAATTCCTTCAAATCTGATTGTTCAGGTTGAGACATTTTGTTTCTTAATTGTGATAACAGAAACTGCTGATATTAAGCATATGGAACTGACAATTTAAGGCCCTCATGGCTAGGGTGGCCGAGGTGTATACCTTTTTCCCCCACCTTTCTAAGGATCTAGATTCTCTTTCGGAGGGTAGTGGATTCTTGGCAGTAGAGGCCTTCATTCCCTTGGGGCCTTGAGAAATGGTTTCAGGGTCAGCATTATGGCTTTTGAAAAGAAATTGGTGAGAGTTAGGGACTCTGTAGTACCTATCAGGTTTGACTGGTGCAGGAGGCAGGGAATCCGGATTAAGGCAAGCCTCCGAGTAAACATCATCAAGTATGTCCAGGACAGGAGGTATAGCCAGAGGTCTGTGTTGAGGTAACAAAAGAAATTCCCTAAGCCTTTTCTTGGAATCAGAAAAGTCTTGGCCTTCCCAATGGAAGTGCTCCCTCAAGGTGTGCAAGGTTTCCCCAAAAGAAAAATCCTCTGGGGGAAGATACAGAAGGAATGGACTGTTCTGCATCAGAATCTTCTTAAGGGGAGTACGAGTGTTCCTCCACATCAGAAAGTTCTGAGAAAATGGAGCCCTGTTCAGAAGAGGGAGAGTCTTCCTCCACTCTGGGTCTCTTGTCTGGAGGTGGTTGGGAACCCCTGATATAGGAAATTAAATCCTCAGCCATTTTAAGCATCTGCTTTTTAGGCATGGGGCCTGGGGGTGGGACCTGTGCAACAGGCCTCTTGGGATGCATGGCTGATTTGGTGAAGGCCTTAATGGAAAAGGAAGAAGAGGGTCTGAATACACCCTAGGTGGAAGTGGACCTGTCCACATTAGGAGGCTCAACACTCACTGTGGTTTCGGTGGTTGTAGTCTGAGTAAGGGCCGAGGTACCAGCGGTCTCGGGTACAGAAGACACCGCCAAGGAAGTGTCGTCGGTAGTCAGGGACTGCATAGGCGTCTCGCTCAGAACCGGACCACGTGCAGCCGGTTTTGGCGTGGTGTCGGTGGAGACCACGGACCTCGCGTGTCGGTCCTTGTCCTTTCGTTTTTTGGACAAAACCGTAGTCTGAGTATCCGACGACTTTTTATAATCAAAGGCTTTACCAAAATAATGTTGGCCGAACTCCGCCCGACGCTTAATAGTGCGTTTATTGAAAGTAGCGCAAAAGCGACAGCCCGAGACATCGTGGTCTGGGCCTAAACAAGGTATGCAGAGGGAATGGAAATCCTTATGCGGTATTTGCTTCCCACAAGAAATACAATTGTTAACTTTGTCTAACATCGGTCTGAGGCAAGAAAAGTTTCCCCAACGGGGTACTTAGCTTTAAAGAAGACTTCGGTCTCCAATTTTTCGTAAATTCAGGAGCTGGCCGACCGGCACGTGCGAATTGCTTCTACTTCGGGCACCGCGCGGCAAAAAAGACTGGAGAATATGGCGTCGGCTGTGACTTATATACCCCTGTCGCACTGACGTCAGGGAAGAAGGCGACAACAACAGACGCCGGACCAAGACTTTGGAATTCGACCGACCGAGGACCCGCCTGACGGCAGAGAACCTATATGTGATTACTGAAGCTGTATGCACGATGAACATCGGAGATACTTCCTGATGATTCCCTGATAGGAATGTGGAGGTAGCCCTCCTTTAGGTTTAGGGTGGCTAGCCAAGCATCCTTGGACAGCATGGGTAGCAGCTGCTGGAGGGTAAGCATTTTGAATTTTGGGATCACCAGGAAGGTGTTTAGAATGGATAGATCGAGGATGGGGCACCAGGTGCCCTTTTTCCTGGGTACCAGAAAAAGTCTGGAGTAGAAACCTTGGCCTTCCTGTTCTGCAAGAACGTGCTCAACTGCCCTCTTGGAGAGCAGGGAAAAGACTTGCTTTTGCCCCTCTGCCCACTGGTTTGAAGGTAGATCTGGGAACCCTTTTGGAGTTGGAAGGGTGTGGAAAGAAAATCTGAATCCCTGGGACACTATGCTGAGAACCCAGCGGTTGTTGGTAATGGTGGCCCAGGTGTTTTCATGAAAGGAGAGTTTTCCTTCTAGGGGTAAGTGAAGGTGGGCAGAGGAAGGGGGTAGGAGAGGAGTCATTGCGAGTTCTTACCATAAGGGGGTGGCTTAGAACTCCCTGGCTTTGAAGTGGAGGTAGTCCACTTCTTAGATCTCTGCATTCCCCGTGGCTGTTGTCTGTGGGGTCTGGTCCCCTGGGATATGGGCTGAACTGACATGGTGGGAGCAGGAAAGGACCACTGCTTGGAGTGACAATGCCTGCTGAACCTGGGTGGCTGGACCTGTAAGAAATCCATTTTGCTTTTTCTTCCATCTTTTTTAAGACCTCTTCTGCCTTAGTGCCAAAGAAGTTGTCTTTGTGAAAGGGGGCCATCCAACAATTTAGATTTAACATGGTCTGGCAATGGCTGTTCCTTAAGCCACGCATGCCTTCTAAGGACAGAACTGGTGATTGCTGCCCCGCAAGAAGCTTCTAGGGCATCAAAACCACAGTGCAAGGTGTGTTTGGTTACTTGACTTGCAGAATGCATTAACTCTTGTAACTCTTTAGATTCTGTAGAAGCAGGAAAGGAAGATATTTTTTGTTTGAGGAGTTCCAGGGTATGTTGCTGAAATTTTAGCATATGGAACTGATAATTTAGTGCTCTGATAGCAAGAGTAGCTGAGGTGTATACATTTTTACCCCATCTGTCTAGTGCTCGGGAATCCCTATCAGAGGGGGTGGGATTCTTAGCAGAGGTTGTGTTAATTCCTTTAGGCCCTTGAGAAATTACCTCAGGGTCAGCAGTAGGATTTTTAAAAATAAATTTGTGAGAGTCAGGGACTCTGTAATACCTGTCTGTTTTTCTGGGTGCAGGAGGGAGGGTGTTAGGAGTCAAGCTGGATTCCAGTAAAATATCCTCCACAACATCCAGGACTGGGGGGATGGCCAGGAGTCTGTGCTGTGGAAGATCTAAGAATTCTATGAGTCTCTTTTTAGACTGTGGGTAGTCCTGGCTTTCCCATTGGAAATGCTCCCTTAAGGTGTGAGGTGTTTCCCCAAAGGAAAAATTCTCTGGGGGAAGAGGCTGAAGGAATGGAATCCTCTGCATCAGAATCCTCATAAGCAGAGAGGGGTTGCATGTCCTCATACTCAAATGCATCAGAGTTATTGGACTCCTGTTCAGACAAAACTACAGGGGAGAGATCTCTTTTCCTTTTGGAAAGGGTAGCTTGGCTTCCCCTGATCAGCATGATAAGGTCTTCTGCCATTTTAAGTATTTGAGACTGAGGCAAGGAAGCAGGCGTCAGCTGCCTTACTTTACACTACTGACGCCCTGACGTCAGTCCTGAAGTGACAGCAACCGATGCAGAAATACGAAGCCTCTGGTATTCGGGCTGGCCAAGGGCTAGCCTGGCAAATGTGATGACTGCAACTGTGAAACATGAGGAATATCCAGAGGAACAGCAAAGGGCCTAGCAAACTCCATTTGCAAAACCTCATAGTACCTCTTCTGGACATCAGACACTTGAACACAGTCCCATCATACTGGAAACAGTATCACCAAATGCAATCTCCTCAGAAGGAGAGTCAGGACTGATAGACTCTTTTTCCTCAAAACCATAGTCAAGTGGTGAAGGAATCCGAGAAGAATAAAATCAGGGATTCTTCGTCCGAATCAGCATCCTCCTCAAATGAATACTACACCCTAGCCCTTTTAAGAGAGGTAGAAGACCAGGGGGGGGGGGGGCACAAACAGAAACGTTCATAAGGGCATTAAAACAAGCCTTGAGTGAAGTTCTGCCATTTACTCTTCAGGATCTTTGGGAACTGGTGAAATATGTTCAGCTTTCTGCTTCTTTTTGAGTGGGACATCAACCTTGAAAAATTTTGGTGGCTCTGACCCCTGTCAGTACTCAATGATGGTAGTCGGGACTGCTTCCCCAACTAAAATTTGTGGAACACCCCTATGCCCTTCAGTAATAACCAGCCACGTTTCTCCCTGTACATCCAAGGTAGACAACTGCAAAACCTCCATGGACGTGCCTGGCATCGGATCCATGGCAACCCCTGAAACAGTTGCAGCAGAGTAAACCAAGAAAGAAACCAGATGCTTCTCCAGGCTTTCACCAGCCACAAGACAGATGTCTGGTGGAGGCGGTACAGCTGAAGAATCACACCTAATTTTCTTGGTCTTTTGCCGGGAAGATCCTTTCATGGTATCTTTAGCCAACAATTTAAGTAGCTGGTTCCTAAGATAAATCACTAGGGAAGAAAGTAGACTAATCAACATCTTATGGACAAAGGACTGATAGATCTTGTAAGATGTATGTTCATGTGAAGCTCCTAAAAAAGAACAAATACTGCCAGTGACCATCTTTATGGGAAATTTGTCTTCTACACTGGCATTTCCCCCTTCTGCATAACATGAAACCCAACAACCAGATTACAAGGCAAAAGTAAGATAAATAAAATCAAAACCACCAACAGGCACTTATCTGAAAGTGGAATAATAAGCAGAAGAATGGGTGTTCAGACAGATGGTCGAAGATGGTAAAATAGTTCTGAGGATGGTACAACCAGATGTCACCTTTATGTCCTACGCTGTGTGTGGGGAGCATACATGTCATGTACAGCATACCCTTTACAATCAAAAGGCATTGATATACTGGTCTGTCAGCCTGCTCTTGGCAGGGGATTCCTAATGTACAGAATACTACAACAATGAAATGGAAGGACACCAACAGTTTCGGCAGCTGGATCTAAAACCGAATCCTTGGCAAAATTTATTGATTCAAAACTTAAGGATTTCTGTAAGAGTACTAAACATTTAATAAAAATTCTCAGGAATATTTGAAGTAGATTAACAAAGCTGAATTTAATGCCGATGCAAACTTTGTGACCATGGATATTAAGAATTTATTCATAATAATATCACATAAAAAAGGAATGGATTGGTTTATTTAATCTTTAGTTTATTACAGCATGGTATCTACCACTGATATGAAATTGATTGAACATTTCAAGAAATTAGTACTTACTAACATTTTTATTTACATTGAAGGGGAGTACTTTAAATAGATCAGTAGGGCAGCATGTGCCCCCATTTTTGCAAACATGGTTTTGACAATTTGGGAAAATAAATTTGTTTTTAACAGCCCTTTCAGCACAAAATGGAATATCTACTTACATTTCTTTGGACAATATATTATGTGGAAGGGGAAAGAAAAACAACTGGATGAATTTGTTATACTAAAACTATAGAAATTTTAACCTTCACAGTCTATTTCTGATGCAGGGATTTATTTAGATGTTTATGTAATTATCCAACCAGTAAGTGTTTACAGTTAAAAATTTACAGTAAAGCAATTCTTACACTACAAAAGCTGTCACCCTTATTTTCAAAAAAGAAGCCTGGCAAAAGGACAACTGGTCACACCATCTAGGACTACTTCTAACAAAACATTTTTTAAAAAAGAAGTTGACTGTATAAAAAAAGAAGTTATGTATCTACCATAACGTTCCATGTTAGTTGTCTTCATCTCGCCTTCTTTCTTGCTGGTTGGGATCGGAGCCAATTCTAGGCTCCAACTCGGCCATCTTCTATAGCTCAAGAGCTGTTTACTGGCTCGAGGCTACCCCTTATCCCATGATGCCTAGCGCTAGCTACCCAGATCTCGTTTGAAATAGCTAATTCTAGACATAGCCATGAATGAACCCCTCTAAACAAAAGGTTAAGCAAATCTGTCCCACTGTCTAAGTCAGTAGAGGAAACAAACCAGAAAAAACTCAGCCAGTGAAACCTGAACTCCTCTCGGTCCAATAGGACAGGGGGATGGAGAGGGAGACGCAAGAAAGAAGGCGAGATGAAGACAACTAACATGGAACGTTATGGTAGGTACATAACTTCTTTATGTTAAGTTGTCTATCTCCCCTTCGTTCTTGCTGGTTGGGACAGCATCCCTAGCACCTACAATCCTGGGTGGCTCATTGGAACAGACTCTTCAGAAAGTACAGTTTTGTACCTATCATAAATGTAGATGTTCGAGTGCTAATACAGCTGCAGTCATAACAGATGGGTTTTCCTGCCGTCAGGCGGGTCCTCGGTTGGCTGAATTCCAAAGTCTAGGTCCGGCGTTGGATGTCGTCGCTTCTTCCCTGACGTCAGTGCGACAGGGGTATAAAAGAACCAGCCGATGCCATTTTCTTCAGTTTTTCTTGCCCCAGATGTCAGGTGCCCCCAGAAGGAAGGCAATACATAAATTTATGTAATAATGCAATGCAGTATAATCAAAAAAAGTACAGTTTTGTACCTACTATAAATGTAGATGTCGATAGGTATGCATCTGCAGTCCTTACATATGGGTTGTCCTGCCTCAGGCAGCCCTTCGGTCGGCTGGATTCCAAAGTCTGGGTCCGGCGTCGGCTGATGTCGCCCCTTCCCCGACGTCAGAGCGCTTGGGGTATAAAAGCGTCAGCCGACGCCATCTTCCTCAGTTTTTCTTGCCCCAGATGCCAGGTGCCCTCTAAGGAAGGCTAAATTTGGAGAGATGCAATAAATTCCAAACATGCACAGAAATATAAAACAAATACACCATAATAGATAACCCCAGCTAGCTATGAGAGGGATAAGTACCCAAGAAATACCACAGAGGGGAAGGAGGGGGGGTAAACCTGACTGCAGATGCATATCTATCGGACATCTACATTTATGGTAGGTACAAAACTGTACTACGTCCTTCAAGGATGCATCTGCAGTCCTTACATATGGGTAGAATACCATAGCCAATCTGGGGGTGGTAGGATCTATGAAAAGGATGGTGTAGCTTAAATGCCCTGCAGGACTGCCGTAGCAAAGCCTGCTCTGGATCTGGAAGATAAGGGTAAGTTGTAATGCTTGGAAAATGTATGCACGGAGCTCCATGTAGCAGCTTCTAGAATGTCCTTGGTAGCCACCCCTCTTAAGAAGGCTGTGGAGGTGGCTGTGGCTCTGGTGGAATGAGGTCTAATGTTAGTTGGCACAGGTTTGGCATGAAAGGAGTAACAGAATCGAATGCAATTCCCTATCCATTTTGAAATTGTCTGCTTGGAAATTGCTTTTCCTTGTACACCAGCAGCATATGCTACAAATAGCTGGTGAGTTTTTCTGTAAGTCTTAGTTCTGTCCAAGTAGTAGCGCAACTGCCTGTGAATGTCCAGAGTATGCAGAAGCTTCTCCCCTTTGTTTTGTGGATTTGGGAAGAAGGTAGGCAGGTGAATAGCTTGGTTCAATGAGACCCTGGATACCACCTTTGTCATGAATGAAGGATTGGTTCTCAATGAGACTCTGTCCTGATGAAAAATAAGAAATGGTTGTACTGCCATGAGGGCCTGCAACTCAGATACTCTTCTTGCTGAGGTTATGGCCAGAAGGAAAGCAGTCTTCCAAGACAGGAACTGTAGTTCTGAAGATGCTGCTGGTTCAAAGGGAGGAAGAGTTAATTTTTCCAACATGAAGTTAAGGTCCCATGTAGGCACTGGTGGTTTCCTTGGAGGATTGATGTTTTTAATTCCTCTTAGAAACTGCCTTAGGAGAGGATGAGAGAAGACAGGTGGATCAGTATTTGTATTCCGCTGAAATTGCTGAAGCATGAATTTTTATTGAAGAGTAAGAAAGGCCATTGTGGAGCATTTCTGCCAAGTATTCCAGGACATGTGCTATGTTCATCAGTGTCGCATCTAGGCCCTTTGTGGTGCTCCAAGTGCAAAATCTTTTCCATTTTGCTGAATATGCCTTTCTTGTGGAAGGCCGGCGAGCTTCCATGATGACATCCTTCACTCTCTTGGATAGCTTATCCTGGTGATGAGTCAAGGTATTCTCCAGGCTGTCAGCTGCAAGGTTTTCAGGCTGGAGTGCAGAGTTTTGTAATTGTGCTGTGTCAGAAGAAGTAGCCATTGAGGAAGAGGCCATGGTTTCGTGCGTGACATGCTCTTTAACAGTGGGTACCAGTGCTGTCTTGGCCAGTCCGGAGCTATCAGAATCACTTTTGGCTGCTCTGTACTGATCTTCAGTAAGACCTTGGTCATTAATGGAAGAGGTGGAAATGCATACACTGTTAGAGTTTTCCAGCTGAAAGAGAGGGCGTCCACTTTCCATGCTTGTGGGTGGTATGTCCTTGAGCCGAATTTCTTCAGCTGACGGTTGTGGTGGGAGGCAAAAAGATCTATGTCCGGCCTCCCCCATGATTGTGTTATCTGAAAAAAGATGTCTGGGTGCAGCATCCATTCGTGTGGATCCATGATATTTCTGCTTAGGCTGTCCGCCAGTATATTGTCTTTTCCTGGCACAAACTGGGATTGCAGCTCTATATTGAGTTTCAGGGAAAGTTCCCAAAGATTCATTGCCAGCCTGCAAAGAGGGTAGGAATGGGTACCTCCTTGCTTGTTTATGTACCACATAACTGTGGTATTGTCTGTCCTTATTAGCAGGTGGCCTTGATGCAGAAAGAGTTTGAAGGCCTCGACTGCATGTATCACTGCCAGCATTTCCTTTTGGTTTATGTGCATGCATAGTTCTTTTTGTGACCATAGTCCTTGAATGCATCTGCCCTCCATGTGTGCTCCCCATCCATGGTCTGAAGCGTCTGTTGTAATGGTTTGGCTGGTTATTGGTTTGCAGAAGGGCAGACCCCTGTTTGACTGGCTTGCTTGAGCCCACCACAGAAATTCCTTTTGAAGGCATGGAATGAGTGGTATCAAAGCTTCTAAGCTGTGACTGTGCTGAGTCCATAAACTCCTTAGGTACCATTGTAGTTTCCTCATATGCAGCCTTGCTTGTGGAATCAGAAGAATGCAAGATGCCATGTAACCCAGGGCCTGCAGGATTTTCCTTGCAGTCAGCTGAGTTTGTTTTGTCAGATTTTCTAAGTAATCCGGTAGTTGTCTTTGTTTTTCTTCTGTGAGAAAAGCCATTTGGGTGGTTGTATCTAGTTTCGCACCCAGAAAAGTTATTCTTTGGGATGGAACAAGTCTTGATTTGTGAATGTTGACTGTATATCCCAAGGCCTGAAGTAGGCGGATGGTATAATTCAAGTGTTTTACCAAAGTTTGTTGGCTGTCCGCTTGTATAAGGCAGTCGTCCAGATATGGGTATATTTGAATCCCCTGAAGTCTGCAGTGTGCAATTATTGATGCCAGGCATTTCGTGAATACTCTGGGCGCAGTAGATAAGCCAAAGGGCAATGCTGAGAATTGATAATGCTCTGAAACTGCAAGAAATCTGAGGTGTCTTCTGCAACTTTGTCTGATAGGGACATGCAGGTATGCCTCCTTGAGGTCTAGAGTTACCAGCCAAGACCCCTTGCCCAGCATGGGAAGGAGTTGCTGTAGAGTCAGCATTTTGAATTTTGGCACAATGAGATAAGTATTCAGTGCGGACAAGTCGAGAATAGGCCTCCATTGTTTTTCTTTTCTTGGGACAAGGAATAGTCTGGAATAAAATCCTTGGCCTTGTTCTGAAAAAGGAACCTTTTCTATAGCTTTCATTTGCATTAGGTTGGAGATTTGTTTCAAAGCCTCTCTCGGTGGCAGGTTTGGCATGCCTTTTCTTTTTGGTAATGTGTGAAAATGGAACCTGTATCCTTTGTCTATTATTTGCAGTGTCCATTTGTCCCTTGTAATACTGTGCCAATTTTCTGAGAATAAAGAAAGCTTTCCGCCCAAAGGTGCTTCCAATTGAGCCCTGGTTGGCGGGGTCAAGGTAAAGTCATTGAGTCTGTCCTTGTGCAGCAGTTGTAGGTCCTGCACTACCTCTCTGGTTAGGAGGCTGCCATTGACGTCCTCTGTAGGAGCCTCTAGCTTGCCCTCTACCTCTGGCACGCCTGTTCTTGCCTCTTTGAAATCTCTCTGCGTCTGGAAAGGAACAATTCTTAGAAGGTCAATTTCTGCTGAATCTTGGTGGTTTGACTTGGAGAAAATCTTTGACTGTTTGTACAGATTTTGCCTTTTCCTCAAATTTCTTTAAGACCTCCTGAGCAGTGGAGCCAAATAACTTTTGCTTTTCCAGTGGAGCATCCAGAAGCTTTGCTTTAACATGATCTGGCAGAGATTGTTCCTTCAGCCAAGCATGCCTACGTATGACTGCACCTGTCATTGCTGACCTACATGAAGCTTCCAACGCATCATAACCACACTGCAAGAAATGGTTGCTAACCTGTTGGGAGTTATGTACCAGATCCTGATGTGATTTGCGATCTAACGGTTCAGGTGAAGACAGATTTCTATGCAATTCATCTAACAAATACTCTTAGTACTACATCATATGGAATTGACAATTTAATGCCCTCATAGAAAGAGTGGCAGAAGTATACACTTTTTTACCCCATCTCTCTAAGGCCCTGGACTCCCTTTCAGAGGGGAGTGGATTTTTAGTAGTGGCAGTTGCAACCCCTTTAGGGCCCTGGGAAATAGTTTCTGGATCAGCAGAGTGGGCCTTGTAAAGAAAATGATGTGAGTCCGGGACCCTGTAGTACCTATCGGGTTTGACAGGAGCCGGAGGAAGGGAGTCAGGGGTTATGCTAGACTCAGAGTACACATCATCAATGACATTCAAAACAGGAGGAATAGCCAAAGGTCTATGCTGAGGTAAATGCAAAAAAATCCTTAATCTCTTCCTGGAATCAGAGAATTCCTGGCCCTGCCATTTGAAATGCTCTCTCATGGAGTGAAGGGTCTCCCCAAAGGACAGCTCTTCAGGAGGGGAGGCCGAGGGAATAGATTCCTCTGCATCAGAATCCTCGTAGGCCGAAAAGGCCTCCTCCTGGTAGTCCGATAGAGCAGAGCCATCTGAGGCCTCATCAGAGGACTGGAGATCAGTGGGCTCAACCCTGGGCCTTTTGTCTAGAGGAGGTTGACAGTCCCTGTCCGGATGTGGCTGAGAGCCCCTAATTAAGGAAATAAGGTCCTCAGCTAAACTTAAAATCTGTGAACCTGTAGTGGATCCCTGAGGAATAGCCTTGGGAGGCAAAGATTTTGGCTGTTAAGCAGCTTTAGCCCTTGTGAATGCCTTAATGGACATGGATGCAGGAGGCCTGGATGCACCACGTGCTGGCGTAGTTTTGTCTAGAGAAATGGTGTCGGATGTTTCCAGAACACCGGTTTCTGAGGGAATTTCTAAAACAGACTCAGAAGAGACCTCCGGGACCGAGGTTGTGGGTTGTGCAGTTTCGACGGTCGGAAGTACCAAGGACTTGGTTTCAGCAGAGACCGATACACTCGCGGTAGGCCTAGGCGTGGTTTCAGCCGAAACCACGGTCCGTGTGTGTCGGTCCTTGTCCTTCCGTTTTTTGGTTAAATGAGAAGTCAGAGTCTCCGACGGCATATTGTAACAGAAACTAGCCCCAAAAAATTCATCTGCAAACTCCGCCTGACGCCTAAGAGTGCGTCGATTGAAGGAAGCACAGGCTGAACAGGCCGAGACGTCGTGGTCTCGGCCTAAGCAGGGGAGGCAGTAAGAGTGGAAATCCTTATTTGTTTCCCACAAGTTAAGCAATTAACTTTAAGCGTTTGATCGGACATCGGCTGAGGCAAGAAAGAGTCCCCAACGGGTACTTAGCTTTTGAAGTCTTCGGTAGCTGAAGTTACAGGAGCTGGCCGACCGGCACTTGCGAACTCCTTCTGCTTTGGGCACCACGCGGCAAGAAAGACTGGGGAGGATGGCATCGGGTGACGGTTTTATACCCCAGGCACTCTGACGTCGGGGAAGGGGCGACATCAGCCGACGCCGGACCCAGACTTTGGAATCTGGCCGACCGAAGGGCTGCCTGAGGCAGGACAACCCATATGTAAGGACTGCAGATGCATCCTTGAAGGACATCAGTAGTTGCAAGCAAATACACCATAAAAGAATACCCCAATCAGGTTGTATGAGGAGGTGTTATCCATTAGGCCTGTCCCAAGAGGGGAAGGCGGGAGGGAAACCTGGACTGCAGCTCTATTAGCACTCTAACATCTACATTTATGGTAGGTACAAAACTGTACTATGTTCATCGTGCATGCAGCTGCAGTCATAACAGATGGGTAGAATCCCAAAGCTAAAAAAGGGGTGGTAGGCACTTGGTGGAACTAGGAGAAGCCAGGATGTCCTGCAAGACTGCAGTGGCAAAGCCTGCTCTAGATTTGGAGTATAATGGTAGATGATAGTGCTTGGAGAAAGTATGTACAGAACTCCAAGTGGCAGCTTCCAAAATATCTTTGGTAGGAACCCCCCTGAGGAAAGCTGCAGAGGTAGCTGTGGCCCTTGTGGAGTGAGTTCTGATGCCTGCAGGTACAGTATTACCATGAAAAGAGTAACAAAAGCGTATGCAGTGGGCTATCCATTTTGAGATTGTCTGTTTGGAAATAGGCTTCCCTTGAGCTCCTGTAGCATAGGACACAAAGAGTTGCTCTGATTTTCTGAAAGGCAGTTCTGTCCAAATAATAATGTAGCTGTCTGTGAATGTCCAAGGAATGTAGTAGTCTCTCCCCTTTGTTTTGAGGTTAGGGTAAAAGGTAGGTAAGTGGATAGCCTGATTCAAGGCTACCCTGGATACTACCCTTTGGCATAAAGGAAGGATTGGTTCGTAAGGAAACTGTCCTGATGGAAAATGATGAAAGGCTGCACAGCCATGAGGGCTTGCAGTTCCGAAACCCTGCGAGCTGAGGTGATAGCCAGCAGGAAGGCTGTTTTCCAGGACAAATATTGCAGTTCTGTTGAAGCAGCTGGCTCAAAAGGAGGCAAGGTCAGTTTTTCTAGAATGAAATTGAGGTCCCAAGCAGGTACTGGTTGTTTCCTTAGGGGTTTTATATTCTTAGCCCCTCTGAGGAACTGTCTTAAGAGAGGGTGAGTGAATAAAGGAGGATCAGTGTTGTATTCTGCAGAAATGGCTGAGGCATGGATTTTGATGGAGGAGAATGAAAGTCCACTGCTTAGCATCTCAGCTAGGTACTGTAATATTTGAGGTAAATTCAGTATTCCAGGATTCTGGTCGTTTTTCTCATTCCAGGCACAAAACCGTTTCCATTTTGCGGAGTAGGCTTTTCTAGTAGAAGGTCTTCTGGCCTCCAAAATGACATCCTGCACCTCCTCGGAGAGTCTGTTGTGATTTTAAGGAATCTTCCATGCAGCTAGATTGAGTGTTTTCAGCTGGCTGTGAAGAGTTTTGAAGTTGTGCTGAGTCAGTAGAAGAGGCATTAGAGGCAGGATCCATGGTGGGGAATGCGTCTGGCTCCTCAGGAGTGGGTACCAGTGTTGTCTTGGCCAGTCTGGAGCAATGAGAATCATCTTTGGTCTGTCTGCTCTGGTTTTTAATAGAACTTTTTTTAATAGAACTTTGGGCAGCAGAGGAAGAGGTGGAAAGGCATAAACTGTCATTGTTGTCCAACCGAAAGAGTGCGTCCACTTTCCAGGCCTGTGGATGAAAGGTCCTTGAGCAGAATTTTGCCAATTGGTGATTTCTGTTGGAGGCAAAGAGATCTATGTCTGGCCTTCCCCATGCTTGAATTATCTTTGAAAAAACTTGAGGATGCAACTTCCATTCGTGTGGATCGGTCATATTTCTGCTTAGGTTGTCTGCCAGCATGTTTTCCTTGCCTGGCAGGTACTGTACTTGAAGCTCGATTTGTCATTCGAGGGCCATGTTCCAAAGAGACATGGCTAGCCTGCATAGGGGGTATGAATGGGTTCCTCCCGGTTTGTTTATGTACCACATTACTGTGGTGTTGTCTGTCCTTATCAATAGCTGGCCTGGATGCAGTAGGTCTTTGAAAGCTATAATAGCATTTATTACTGCTAGCATTTCCTTTTGATTGATGCGTAGGTGCTTTTCTTTTTGGGACCATTTGCCCTGAATGCACCGATCTGTCATGTGCGCCCCCCAGGCGTAATCCAAGGCGTCTGTTGTGATGACTTGATTTGCTTGAGGCTTGCAGAATGGGTGACCTGTGTTTCTTTGGCATGCTTGAGCCCATCACAGAAATTCCTTTTGAAGACATGGAATCAGTGGTATTACTGTTTCCAAACTGTGGCTGTGTTGAGACCATACGTTTTTTAGGTACCATTGAAGTTTCCTCATATGCAGCTTTGCACATGGGATTAGTAGGATGCAAGATGCCATGAATCCAGAGCCTGCAGGATTTTCCTTGCAGTCAGCCTGGTAAAAGTTGCCAGTTTTCTGAAGTACTGAGTTAGTTGCCCTTGTTTCTCTGGCGTGAGGTAGGCCATCTGGGTGTTTGTATCCAAGCTGGCACCTAGGAAAGTTATTGTTTGAGAGGGTATTAGCCTTGATTTCTTTTTGTTGACTGTGTATCCCAGAGAATTCAACAACATTATTACAAATGCCAGATGTTTCAGAAGTATGTGCTTGCTGTCCGCTTGGATCAGGCAGTCGTCCAAATATGGGTATATTTGTATCCCTTGAAGTCTGCAGTAGGCAATTACTGATGCCAGGCATTTTGTGAACACTCTGGGAGCAGTAGATAAGCCAAAGGGCAATGCAGAGAATTGATAATGTGTTGAACCTGCAAGAAATCTGAGGTATCTTCTGCAATCTTGTCTGTTTGGGACATGCAGGTATGCCTCCTTGAGGTCCAATGTTACCAGCCAAGACTCCTTGCCCAGCATGGGAAGAAGCTGCTGTAATGTGAGCATCCTGAATTTTGGCACAAGTACAAATGTGTTTAGGATGGATAGGTCCAAAACAGGTCTCCAATCTTTGCCCTTCCTTGGTACCAGGAATAGTCTGGAATAAAAACCTTGACCCTGTTCTTGAGCAGGTACCTCTTGAATAGCTTTCATGTCCATGAGATCTGAAATTTGTTTTTGTGCCTCTGCCCTTTGATTGTGTGGCAGGTTTGGCATGCCTCTCATTTTTGAAAGGGTGTGAAAGTGGAATCTGTAGCCTCTGTCTATAATGTCCAGGATTCATTTGTCTTTTGTGACAATATGCCAATTTTTCGAAAATAATGCCAGTTTTCCGCCTAAAGGTGCTGCCATTTGAGCCTTGCTTGGCATGCAAAGGGGAAAGTCATTGGTTCTGCTTTCTGAATGGCTGTGAACTATCCTCACCACCTCTTTGTGTAGGTGCTTGCCATTGTCTGCCTCTAAACGATCCTTGAGATTGCCCTCTACCCCTCGGGCGCCTGTATCTACCTCTTTGGGGTCTGTCCATGGCTGGAAAGGACCAATTTTTTGAAGGCCAATTTCTACTGAAACGTGGAGGTTGTAACTATAGGAAATCTTTCACAGTTTGCATTGATTTTGCCTTTTCTTCCATTTTCTTTAATACCTCCTCAGCTTTAACACCAAACAATACATCTTTTTGCAGAGGTGCATCCAGTAATTTAGCTTTAACATGGTCTGGTAAGGTTTGCTCTTTGAGCCAAGCATGTCTACGTATGACTGATCCTGTAACAGCAGTTCTACATGAGGCCTCTAAAGCATCAAAACTACATTGCAAGGCATGTTTACCCACTTGTTCTGCACTATGTAACAAATCCTGCAACTCCTTCAAGTCTGGTTGTTCAGGTTGTGACATTTTGCTTTTCAACTGTGACAACAGAAACTGTTGGTACTTTAACATATGGAAGTGACAGTTTAATGCCCTCATGGTTAAGGTGGCCGAGGTGTATACCTTCTTCCCCCACCTTTCTAAAGCTCTGGAATCTCTCTCTGAAGGTAATGGATTTTTAGCAGTGGAGGCCTTAATTCCCTTGGGACCCTGTGAAATAGTTTCTGGGTCAGCCGCATGGCTTTTGTATAGGAATTGGTGTGAATCAGGAACCCGGTAATACCTGTCAGGCTTGACTGGAGCTGGAGGTACAGAATCTGGGTTAAGGCAGGCCTCCGAATACACATCATCTAGTATGTCTAAGACTGGAGGTATAGCCAGAGGCCTGTGCTGGGGGAGCAAGAGGAAATCCCTAAGTCTTTTCTTGAGTCTGAGTACTCTTGGCCTTCCCAGTAGAAGTGTTCCCTCAAGGTATGTAAGGTTTCCCCAAAGGAGTAATCCTCAGGGAGGGAGACAGATGAAATGGACTCCTCTGCATCAGAATCTTCAAAAGGGGAGTATGAATGTTCCTGGTCTTCAGAATGTTCTGAAATAATGGAGGCCTGGTCCGAGGAAGGGGATTCTTCCTCCACTCTGGGCCTTTTGTCCAGGGGGGTTGAGAACCCCTGATAAGAGTAATCAAATCCTCAGCCATTTTGAGCATCTGCTTTTTAGGCATGGGGCCTTGAGAGGGGCCCTGTGGAGCTTGTCTTTTAGTATGCATGGCTGCTTTAGACTTAGTGAAAGCCTTGATGGAAAAAGAAGAGGAAGGCCTGAAGACACCTTGAGAGGTGGCAGGCCTGTTTAAACTCTGAGTTTCACCGCCAAGAGCGGCTTCGGTATCTGTAGTCGGGGTGTGGGCCGAGGAGCCTGCGACCTCGGGAACAGAAGACACCGCCAATATAGTGTCATCGGTAGTCAGGGGCTGCGTAGGCGCCTCACTGAGAATTGGACCACCTGTAGTCAGCTTTGGCGTGGTGTCGGTAGAAGTCGCGGACCTCGTACGTCGGTCCTTTTCTTTGCGTCTTTTACTCAAAACTGGAGTCGGAGTATCCGACAACATAATGTAATTAAACTTTTTGCCAAAATAGTGTTGGGCGAACTCCGCCCGACGCTTAATAGTGCGTCTGTTGAATGTAGCACAAAAACGGCAGGCCGAGACGTCGTGGTCTGGGCCTAAGCAAGGAATGCAGAGGGAATGAAAATCCTTATGCGGTATTTGCTTCCCACATGAAATGCAATTATTAACTTTGTCTGACATCGGTCTGAGGCAAGAAAAGGTTCCCCAACGGGGTACTTAGCTTTCAAGAAGACTTCGGTTGAAAAATATTCGTAATCTCAGGAGGTGGCCGACCGGCACTTGCGAACTGCTTCTGCTTCGGGCACCGCGCGGCAAGAAAGACTGGGGAAAATGGCGTCGGCTGGTTCTTTTATACCCCTGTCGCACTGACGTCAGGGAAGAAGCGACGACATCCGAAGCCGGACCTAGACTTTGGAATTCGGCCGACCGAGGACCTGCCTGACGGCAGGAAAACCCATCTGTTATGACTGCAGCTGTATGCACGATGAACATCAGTGGAACCAAAACTAGCTCTACTCCTGGAAACCAAATCCACCTTGTAATGAGAAATGAAGGTATGAGGATTTGCCCAAGTAGCGGCAGCACAGATAGAGTCCATGGGCAACCTAGACTGGAAGGCTACAGAGGTGGCTAAGGCCCTAGTAGAATGACCCTTCGGTTTAATAGGCAACTCTGTGTTCCTTAATTGATAGACAAAGGTAATGATGTGAGATAACCACCTGGATAAGGTCACTTTGGAAACTGGAACACCTTGTTTGCCATGAGCATAGGAAGGGAATAGCTGATCTGACTTCCATGTGTCCTTTGTCCTATGCAGGCAGAACCTCAATTGTCTATGAACATCCAATAGATGTAATTAGAAGTTATGCACTCACCATAACGTTCCATCTGAGTAGGTAGTTCATTTGTCTGCAACCTGTGGGTTACGGATCCGATATCGGATCCGAGCCGGCAACTTGTTTCAAGCTAATGGATTCGAGCTCCTAGCTCCTCCCTTCACCCATAATCCCCTGCTAACCCTCCATGACCTCAGATCGAGTTTGCCTCCCAATATATATCCAACAAAGGATATCTAAAAACTAATAGATCCGAAGAAGGTCAGGGGGAAAGAGGGGGGATGGTTGCAGACAAATGAACTACCTACTCAGATGGAACGTTATGGTGAGTACATAACTTCTAAATCTGAAGTAGGATTGTTCATTTGTCAGCAACCTGTGGGACAGAGTCCCCAGCTACCTGCACCCTGGGTGGCCATCATGGAAGGATATTACGAAGCACCGCAGAGCCAAAGGATGCTCTCCCTCTAGAAAGCAGGTCTAGCTTGTAGTGGTTGAAAAAGGTATGAGATGAAGCCCAAGTGGCTGCAGAACAAATATCATCCAAAGGAACTCTAGACTTGAAAGCCGCAGAAGTAGAAATGGAGCGAGTGGCATGAGCACGAAACTCCTTCTGGTGCGGGTCTACCCGAGGCTTGATAAGCCAGTATAATACATTGGGAAATCCAGCGAGATAAAGATACTTTAGAGATAGCTTTCCCAAAGTTAAATTTGGCAAAGGAAATGAACAGCTGGTCAGATTGTCTATGGCCAGCCATCCTATGAGTATAAAAACGAAGCTGCCTATGAACATCCAATGAGTGCAGCTTGTATTCACCCTTATTTTGATATTTAGGGAAGAAAACCGGTAAATTTATGGATTGGTTTATGTTGGTTTCTGATGCTATCTTGGGAAGAAAGGAGGGATTGATCCTGAGGTACACTCTATCAGGATGAAAAATCAGGTATGGAGGCTTTACAGAAAGAGCCTGAAGTTCCGACACTCTTTTCGCTGAAGTAATGGCTACAAGGAATGCTGTTTTCCATGACAAGAATTTGAGATCCACTGAAGCAGCGGGTTCAAATGGTGGAGCAGTCAAGGCTTGAAGAACTAAAGTAAGATCCCATGGGGGTACGGCTTCTTTTACAGGAGGTCTAAGTAAAAAGGTACCCTTGAGAAAGGTTTTACACAATTTGGCTGACATCAAGGGCCCTGTATCATGACCCACATGATAATGAGAAATGGCTGCCAATTGCACTGACAGTTGAACAATTAGCGCCTTCTTGAAAGAGTTCAGTTAGGAAGTCTAAAATGGATGGATGAGGAGCCGTAAAGGGATCTAGATCGCGGCGCTCCGCCCAGATGGAAAAACGTCTCCATTTACTGTGATACACTTTCCTGGTGGAGGACTTATGCGCTGCCAAGAGGATGGCTTTGACTGGTGAAGAGATACTGGGAGTCCTAACTAGGAGTGGAACTGGAGCAACCAAGCTGTCAGTTTCAGATTGTCCAGGTTTGGAGTTGGCAAGTCCAATGGATGGGAGATGAGATCCGGAATGGGATCTAGAATCCAAGGGGGATTCACAAGGTGAGACCACAGGTAAGGGAACCAAATTTGTCGAGGCCAGAATGGGGCAATGAGAATCATTTTGCTCCCCAACCGCGAGGCTTTCTGTAAGAGTTGTATCATCATTGGAAGAGGAGGATAGGCATATAGTAGACCGGGTGGCCAAGCATGCACCAGAGCGTCTCTTGGGTATTCCCCTGGTGGGGGGATTAGAGCGAAGAAATTGTCGCATTTGGCGTTTGATGGAGATGCAAAAAGATCGCAGCAGGGTTGCCCCCATGTTGCGAATATCTGCTTCGCTACAAGAGGATTGAGAGACCACTCGTAAGGGGTAAAAAGGGTGCGGCTGAGCTTGTCCGCTAGGATGTTGGTCCTCCCCGGAATGTGCGTTGCAATCAGAAAGCGGTTGGTGGAAATTGCCCATTCCCACACTCTCATGGCTTCGCGGCAGAGAGGATAAGATCTGGTTCCCCCCTGTTTGTTGATATACCAGACCACTGACATGTTGTCCGAGTGAATTGCAATCGTTCCTGCGGGGAGGAAGCTATGAAGTGCTTGCAATGCCAACAGCACCGCTCTCATCTCCAGAACGTTGATATGCAGGGAGGTCTCTGTATCGTTCCACGTGCCTTGGACTGTCCTGCCTGAGTAATGCCCCCCCCCAACCCGAGGCGGGAAGCGTCCGTGGTCACCGTGGCGAAAGGGGGAGAGGTGCAGAAGGGGCGGCCCATATGGAAGTTCGATGCTTGGAGCCACCATAGTAGCGCCCCCTTCTGCAAGCCTTGCTGATAGCAATGGGATGGTGGAGAGGAAGGAATAGGAAGGACCATTGCACTAACAGAGTCCATTGCAGGACTCGCATGTTCAAACAGGTGCATGGAAGGAGTGTAATTGCTGCCGCCATGGAGCCTAGTGCCCTCAGGATCAATTCTGCTGGTGAAGCCTCTGAATGAAGTTGTAGATTTCTGATTCTCTCGGCCGTTAGGAAGGCTCGCAAATCTCTGGTGTTTATTCTGGCACCTATGAACTCTATGATCTGTGTTGGAGCCAGTAGAGATTTGCAGACATTGATAGTAATGCCTAGTTGTGGGGCTAGATGGAGAAAGAAGTCTCTGGCCGAGCAAAGTAGATGCCTTGTTGGTGCGGTCAGGAGCCAGTCGTCCAGGTACGGGAAGACCTGAATTCCCTGGAGTCTCAGGTGGGCCGCAATAACTGCTAGCACTTTGGTGAACACCCTGGGGGCTGTGGTGAGGCCAAAGGGAAGGACCCTGAACTGGTAGTTACTGGCTCCCAGCCGGAAGCGAAGGAACCTCTTGGATCGTTTGTCCTTTAAGATGTGGTAATACGCATCCTTGAGGTCTATAGAGCACATCCAATCGTTCTCCCTCAAAAGGGGGAGGACAGATTGAAGAGTGACCATTCAAAATTTTTCCTTGGTTACTGACAGGTTCAAGCGGGAAAGGTCTAGAATGGGGTCTCAGATCTCCCGTCTTTTTTGGCACCAAAAAGAACCTGGAGTAGAACCCTAATCCGAGCTGGTCTTGGGGGACGGGCAGGATGGCTCTTTTTCTTAGCAGCTGCTGTATTTCTGCAGCTGCAGCCTCCCTGTGATCGGGTGGTACATCAGGGAGGTTCTTGGATCGGGGGACATGAAGAATTGGTATTTTGTATCCTCTGGATATGATGCGAAGCACCCAGCGGTCTGTTGTGATGGACTCCCATGCCGCTAGATGTTTCGAAAAATGCCCCCAACTGCCTCCAGAGTGGAGCAGCCGGGCAACCCCTCAGGGCTGCTGCACGGGCCGCTCAGAGAAAGGTTCTCTGGACCCAAAATTTCTCGGAGCCCCTCTGCCCCTGGGGCAAAGTCCTCCCTGTCCACCTCTGCCACGGTAGGACTGGTTGTCCGGAGCTGGTTGGGAATGTTGTGATTTCCGGAACCACATCTTCTTCTGACCCTTTTGGTTTCTTGAAAAGGACCGCTGGGGAGCAGAGAAGCGGACTCCGACAGCAGACGTCTTCCTGTCCTTCTCACTCTGGACAAGGGTCTCGTGAACTGTTTTGCCAAAAAGGGCAGAACCATCAAAGGGGGCGTTCGCGAAGGACGCTTTAAAGGGCTCCGTAAAGTCGCAATGACGGAGCCAGGCCTGACATCTCATGACTAGGCCTGCTCCGCTAGCCCTAGCGGCTCCCTCTGTGGAGTGGGACAACAGCCGCACAGAGGTGTTTGAATAGATCTCAGAGTGGCCATTCGGGTGGAGTACAATTGTTTATCCTCCTCCGACATGGACTCAGGGGGGGATGCAGCGTATTCTTTGATAAGATCCCGCTGCATCCTGATGACATGTGCCATATAGTTCAGATACCTTACTGAGAAGGTCGCTGAACTAAAGACTCGCTTCCCTAAGTGGTCCAAACGGGACTCTTTGCTCGGTGGATGGACTGAGGGACTCTCCTGAGCCAATTCCCTCTTTGTGGCTGCCGCCGTCAACATGGCATCTACAGGGGGGCCCTTACTCCAATGTGACCGGTCTGAGGGGGGGCTAAGAATCCTATCCAGTCGCTTCGGTATTGGCTCCACGGTGTCCGGATCCTTCCATGCCCTGGTGGTAATGAGGTCCACCAGGGGGTCGGCTGGAGGGGACACCCAGGAGGTAGATGGGCCTGCCTCGAAAGCCTCCAGAAACACGGACTCATCAGAGGAAGACTTGGGGGCAGACCACCCACCTCTGATTCTAAGCATCTCCATGATGTCTCCAAAGGAGACATCCTCAGGGGGTGATCTTGGGAGCCTTCCCTTCCTCCAAGTCCGTGTCCTCGGTTAAGGACTCAGGGAGTCCACGTGCCTCCTTTTGCACTTAGGCTGGGGGGGAGCTCCCGGGGGGGGGGGGGGCTGTCCGAGGAGGCCTCGCCAGCAACATCTTGTTCCAATGGAACTATCTGTGACATCGAAGCAGGCTGTCCCTTTGGCCGGGTGATGGAAGCCTGGCCCAGCAGAGAGGGAGTGCAGGGAGGAGTCGATGCAAGGGCCAGGGGGTCTGGATGCTCTCAACAGAGCCCTCTCCACAACATCGAATGCCGAGGGAGAGCCACTCTCCAATGGATCTGAAAGTCGGCTCCCACTCGGATCCGATGAAGGGATCGGAGCCGGAGCCGAGACTGTCGGATCCGAGGGACCAGTGTGCTCCGACCTGGACGGAGCTGAAGGCACACTGAATCCCCCGGATCTGAAGCTTGGACCACGGCTCCGAGAGGTCAGATCCGACAGACTTGAGGGTAGGGTCGGATCCGAAGTACCAAATGCTGTCGGCGCCGACCCACCCCCGGCTCCAAGGCTGCTCGGCTCCGAGCGCTCCTAACCCGGGTAGCGGGTTGGAGAAGGAGCAATTGGGTGGAAAAAAAGGTGTCGAGCCCCCCCCCCCCCCCGAGGGGAGGGAGGCAAGAGCACTCCCATCTGCAGCTGGGCCTGGATGAACCTTCGCATCATCTGGTCCAAGTCTGCATCTGATAAGCTGAAAGTGGATCTCGAAGAGGTCACCGAGGCAGGCCTGGAATGCCGCCTCAATGACCTCGACGGAGATCGGGTCTCCTCCTCCTCGGGCCCCGGGGAGAAAGAAGGGGATCGGAGCCGAGGAGGAGGAGACCTAGAAGCAGTGGAGGGAGAAGCCCGCTTAGCTGGCGGGGCCGAAACGGAGGTCTCGGCACGCCGCTTGTGGTGCGTCTCCCTCCATTTCTCCCTCCTGGCCTCCCTGTCCTGTGACACTTTAGCGGGAGTTTGAGTCCCAGTCGGAGGCAGGGGGGCAGGAGTGGCAACCACCACAGGCTGTGATGGAGTCACGGGAGCAGCAGAGGTAGCGGAGGCCGAAGCTGAATCCGGGGGTAGAGGTCCCGCCAGAACCAGCTTCGACCTCCGTTCTTTCAGTGCCCTGAGGTTGAACGCTGCACAGATAGTACAGCCCGAGGTGAGGTGTTAAACCCCAAGGCACCGAACGCACCGAGTCTGGCCATCAGCCGGGGAGAGCTTATGGCCACACTCGGGACATTTAGAAAATATGGCTTTTGGGGCCTCAGCCATTCCTTTTATTTTTTTTTTTTTTTTTATAAACTAAAAAGGAAAGAAAAACCACACACACACTGGCCCAAAAAGACACACAACAAGCACTCACACACTAGCGACCAGCGAAGGGAGGGTATTAATTAAAAAATAAGGAACCTAACTCAGACACACTTTACAAGTATTACTTTAAAATAAAAAAGAATTTTCTGACTAGAAATAATTAGAAAAAGTTAACTTTCCCACTTATCTGACAGAGCTCAAAAAGATCCAGCCATCACAAGCGCGGCAAACTAGATCTGAGGTCATGGAGCGTTAGCAGGGGATTATGGGTGAAGGGAGGAGCTAGGAGCTCGGATCCATTAGCTTGAAACAAGTTGCCGGCTCGGATCCGATATCGGATCCGTAACCCACAGGTTGCTGACAAATGAACAATCCTACTTCAGATCTTGTATTCTGCCTTGTTGGTGTGGTTAGGAAAAAACACAGGTAGGTCAATAGATTGATTTAAATTATTTTCTGAGCAGACTTTCGGAAGGAAAGAGGGATTAGTCCTCAGAGCAACCCTGTCCTTATGAAATACTAGGTATGGAGGATGGACACATAGTGCCTGCAGTTCAGAAACACGTCTGGCTGAAGTAATAGCTACCAGAAATAGAGTTTTCCAAGACAGGAACGTAATGGAGCAGGACGCCGCCGGTTCAAAAGGAGGACAATACCAAATTAAGGTCCCAAGGAGGGGGGATCTCTCACTGGGGGTCTAAGGAGAGTAGCCCGTCTTAGAAAGGCTTTACATAGCTTATGAGACATAATGTTTGTATTAGACAATCCAACATGTAAATTTGAAATGGCCACTAATTAAACCCTAATTGTGGCAGAAGCGGACCCCGAATGAGAGAGTTCTGTTAGGAACTCCAAAATCTCATGGATAGGGGCTGTGAAGGGATCCAAGTTCCTAACCTCTGCCCAACAAGAAAAATGTTTCCATTTGCTAGCATAAGTCCTTCTAGTGGTAGACTTATGGGAGGAGACAAGAATGTCGCTAACGGCTGGGGAAATGCTGGGAAGCCTGGCTAAGGTTGGAAGTGGAGCAACCAAGCTGTAAGCTGGAGTGTTTGCAGGAATTGATGCAGCCTGCCTGACTGGTGATTCAGTAGGTCTGGAATCGGATCCAGAGTCCAAGGCTGCTCGAGAAGGTAATGGTGCAGAAATGGGAACCATATTTGTCGAGGCCAGTAGGGAGCAATTAGGATCATTCTGCAACCCAACGACATAGCTTTCTGTATGATTTTCGGTATCAGAGGAAATGGAGGGAAGGCATAAAGAAGTCCCTGAGGCCAATCGTGGACTAAAGCGTCTCTGAGAGAGTGACCAGGAAGCGGAAGAAGGGAGAAATAGTTGTTGCATTTGCTGCTGAAAGGGGTGGTAAAGACGTCGCAGCAAGGCTGTCCCCATTTGCGGAAGATTAAGTCCGCAATTACCTGATTCATAGACCACTTGTGAGGCATTAGAATAGCTCTACTGTGCCTGTCCGCTATGACGTTGGACGTCCCAGGGATGTGCATTGCAATCAGAAATCGTTGGGAGGAAATCGCCCACTGCCAGAGTCTGAGCGCTTCTCGACACAGGGGGTAGGACCTGGTTCCAACCTGCGTGTTGATATACCACACCACTGACATGTTGTCCGTTTGAAATGCAATGGTTCCAGAAGGGAGAGAGTCCTGAAGAGCTTGCAACGCTAGGAGCACGGCTCTCATTTCTAGGACGTTTATATGCAGATGGTACTCGTGAGTCTGCCAAGTGCCTTGGACTGTCCTTCCCTGATAATGCCCCCCCCCACCCTATCAGGGAGGCGTCTGTGGTCACTGTAGCAACTGGAGGGGGCTGAATGAAGGGTCTGCCCTGAGTCAGTAGAGGGGAGACCATCCACCAGGAAAGGTGGCTTTTGCATGCTTCTGTGATCAAGATCGTGAGAGACATGGGGAACTGTTGAAAGGACCATTGTGTGAACAGAAGCCACTGAAGGATTCTCATGTGAAAGCGGGCCAGAGGGATAAGAATTGCCACTACCATAGAACCCAGAGTTTGAAGGACATGCTTGACTTGTATCCTTTTGGACTGCATGATGATTTGAACTTATTGGCGAATTATGGAGGCCCTGTCCGAAGGTTGCTTTGCGGACATGCTTCTTGTATCTAAGTCTGCTCCTATATAAGTAATAGAGTGACAGGGCAACAAGGCAGATTTTTCGAAATTTATGGTAATGCCTAGTTGGGAGCAAATTGAAATTGTACAGTCCCTGGCTTGAAGGAGTTGATGCCTGGCAGTAGCAGTAAGGAGCCAGTCGTCTATATATGGAAACACCTGGAATCATTGACGCCTCAGGTGAGCTGTGACTACTGCCATACATTTGGTGAACATCCTGGGGGCTGTGGTGAGACCAAAGGGCAGAGCTCTGAACTGATAATGACTGGCTCCCAGCCGGAAGCGAAGGAACCTCCTAGAGCGTCTGTCCATTTTGATGTGATAGTACGGATCCTGGAGATCTATGGAGCACATCCAATTGTCCTGATCCAGAAAGGGTAGAATGGACTGTAGCATGACCATCTGAAACTTTGCTCTTCGGACAGACTTGTTCAGTCTGCCGAGATCCAAAATAGGTCTCCAGTCCCCTGTCTTTTTTGGTACCAAAAAGAACCTTGAGTAAGTTCTGGATCCGTGTTGGCCTGCTGGGACTTCCTGGATGACTTTTTTTTCTAGCAGTTTTGAAACTTCTAAAACTGCTTGGTCCCTCAGATTGGGTGGAACATCTGGGAGGGACTTGCGTGTCGGTAAAGGGGGTTGAAAGAATGGGATTCTGTAACCTCCGGATATGACTGAATGCAACCATTTGTCTTGCGTAAGGTTTAGCCAGGCTTGTGGGTGTACAAGGAAAGGCTTCCCCCAACTGCCTCCGGAGAGGGACAGTCGGGCAACCCTTCAGGGATGTTGAAAGGGTTTGTCAGAGAAGGATTCTCTACTGCCCTGGTTCTGCGGACCCCCTCTGCCATGAGGGCGGCGTGTATTGTTATTGTTAATTCCTCCTCTGCCCCTGGTGGAAAAATCACTGCGTGTGTCAGGCGAAGTTCCCTGGGATTTCTGAAACCACATTTTCCCACTCTTCTGAGCCTTGGGGTATGGTCTGGAAGGAGTGGAAAAATGGACTCCCATGGCAGAGAGAGTCTTGCCTTCCTTTTCTCACCTAGTGAGAGTGTCTTTCACCTGTGGTCCAAAGAGAAAGGGAGTGTTGGTGAATGACGCTCTGAAGGGTTCTGCAAAATTACACAGCCGCATCCATGCATGTTTCCGAAGGACCATGCCTGTACCTGTGGCTCTGCTCGCACCATCAGCTGCATAAGAGATGAGCCTCATGGAGGAGTTAACTACTGAGTTGAGGGTCGCTAGCTGAGAGGCCACTTTAGTCTGGGCCCCTTCAGCTGATGGATCCTGAAGGGTATCTCCAAGCTCTTTCAGGAGATCCCTCTGAAGCCTGGTGAAATGGCATAAGTAATTCAGTGACCTCATGGAAAAGGTCACTGAAGCAAACATTCGCTTCCCGTATCTGTCCATAGTCCTGGACTCCTTGTTAGGGGGATGGACAGAGGAAGAAGTTTTGCCAACTCCTTTTTAGTGGCTGCTGCTACCACCACAGCATCCACAGGGACACCCTTAGTAAGAAACTGCTTGTCAGGGGGTGCAGTAATAAACTTGCCTGGTCTCCTCGGGGTTGGTTTCACTGAATCCGGGGCTGACCAAGCCCTTCGAGCCAACACTGACATTAGTGGATCAAAGGGCAGAGAAACCCAGGAGGTGGAAGGTCGGGAACCGAACGCATCCAAGAATACAGATTCGTCCTCGGTAGGGCCTAGGTTATTCCAGTTCCCCCTCTGCTTAAGTATTTCTAGGATGTCCGAAAAGGAAACATCTTCAGAGGGGGATCTCGGGGACCCTTCCGACTCATCCAAATCCGTATCCGAAGTGACAGACTCAGGGGAGTCAATGTGCTTCCTCTTGCACTTCTTCTTCTGAGGGGGCTCCTCTGAATGATCAGGGGAGGCCTCTGAAGAGAGGAAACACCCAATGGGGTGCCCTGGAGCACCGATTCCCACACTTGGGGTCCAGAGGAGGGACAGAGGTTGGCGCAGGCACTATAGGGGATGGAGCCAATGGGGTCGAAGGTGGAGCTGGCTCAGAGGCCAGGACACTCCTCATGACATCGAAGGCGTCCCTGCCACGATGCAGAGACGGCTCCGGCTCCAAAGAAGGCGGAATCCTCCTCCGCACCGAGGGAGACGGCTCCGAGGCCGATGTAGGAGCCGAGCTCACCTGCGCCGATGCTCCGAGAGGGTGAACCGGGTCGGACAAGGGTCCGATGTCACTCACCCCCTTGGAGCCGACGAGGGGAGTCCTGGCACCCAGATCCCTCGACGGACAGTACCATCGAGGGGATTGGAGCAGACAGACCAAAGGAGAAATTATCGGAGCAGACGGTTTCACGACTCGAACCCCAATAAACTCCATCTCCAAGCTCAATGCAGTCGGAGGAGGAACATCGATGAAAACGGATGGAGCCGACAGCGGAACATCGATGAAAACGGATGGAGCCGACAGCTGTTGAGGAGGGCTGGTCAACATTTTGGCCAGTGCCTGTGACTTTAACAACCTACTCACCACTCTCTCCACATCATGGTCCGAAAGCCTAGAGGACCGAGAAGAGTGGGAAGATCTATGACTGCGGTCACTTTGCAGTAGGGGAGACCGTGGAGCCAAATGAATGGACTCTAGCGAAGGGAACCTTGGTCTCTTGTGAGTCCTTGACAGCTCCGAAGGTACTGGTGGAGCTGACGAGGAAGCAGTCTCTTCGGTTCCAGCCGGAACCAAAGAAGTAGACAAGGCCTGGGCCGATGATTTGGCTGGTTTAGGAGATTTCACCTGCTGAGCCTTGGCTGGTGAATCCTGGGGCTTAAGAAGACCCCTCAGAATAAGTTTGTTTTTGCGCTCCTGCAGAAGTCTTGGGCTAAATGCATGGCAGATAGAACAAGAGTCCTGCAGGTGCACAGCGCCTAAGCAATAGACGTAAGAAGTGTGCCCATCTGGAGTCACACTTCTTGAATCCTGACAATTTAGATTCTTTAGACATATGCACAATCAGAAATACCTCTGATATACAAAATACAGCTAGATGACTGTTTAAACAAAGGGCTGGACCAGTAAAACTAACACTAGTACCCTATCACACAAGCAACAAAAAAGGCACAATATACTACTAAAGATATTAGTATTACTATCTATAGATATATATATATATATATATATATAAAAAACATGGCTATCTAAAAACAAAAAAGAAGAAAAAATCCACAGAAAACTACCGGATAAGGGAGGGGGAGAACTCTCTAACTAAAACAAGTTCTAGGAATGTCCCAAAACACACTAAACTATCTCAAACTAGTTAGCGACTACTAAACAAATACAAAAAAAATAACTGAAAAAACCCTAATCTGACTGAAAAGGTAGTAGTAGAAAAAGATATACGAGCCTGAGCCAGTACCACGAACCTCGCAGCTGAAGCGGCAAACGAGATCTGGGTAGCTAGCGCTAGGCATCATGAGATAAGGGGTAGCCTCGAGCCAGTAAACAGTTCTCGAGCTATAGAAGATGGCCGAGTCAGAGCCGAAGATCGGCTCCGATCCCAACCAGCAAGAAAAAAGGCGAGATACGACAACTTAACATGAAATGTTGAGTGAATGGGATTACCCTGAGGACCTATTGAATGGTTTACCACAAAATGTGGTACAGCTGAGAGGCAATAATTATTCATACTGAAAAGTAACAATTTAGTCAAGTAGGTGGTACTGGTATGAACAAAATGTTGGAAAACAAAAATATCAATAAATTCAATCATACCCTGGTGACAAATTTTACAGTGGACTCTTCCAGGTTAAGGGATATTATTGTTAGACACTAGTATGTGTCTAAAGCTTTTGGCATACCTAGTGCCATTGCAGGGGAGCAACATATACTGTTTTAAAAGAGCTCTAACAACCTGAAGGAGAAATAGGAAAATATTGGCAAGACTACTAAGAAGGAACACTATGGTACTACTGGTTTAATTACAACAAAAAAGTGTGGTCATTGTATACAAATTAAGTACATTAATGTGGAATATATAGGGAACAAGGGTATTTTGAGTAAAGGTTTAAAGGGTGAAAGTAATGGTGACTCCAGAACGAAGGTGAGGATTTATTTGGCTTTGTGCTTGAGTTGTCCCACTTTTTACATAGGCAGTATATGTAAGAAAAATATGGTTAGTGCTCTATGTGCAGACGCAGTTAACCGTGTCCCCCCCCCCCAAATGTTTTAAGTTCCTGATTAATGACAGGGTGATACCTTGATGAAAGAGGGGGTGATTGGCAAAACAAGTTGGACATTTTAGAGTTAAAATGGAAGTTAAGGAATGCTTGCCAACCCCCAAGGGTTGAATGACAGCAGTTATTATGACTGTTTTAAGGTTAAAAGCAGCAAAGTTATAAATGAAGTATGTTACACACACCATAAGTATTTTCACTTTTTAAAAGATTTTAATTGCTTTGGATGTTACACTAATGTGTTTCCCCTTTAAGGATGGGATGTGTGTGTCATGTGATGAGTTCACAGGTTATTTAAATCTTCACTACCAGTGGATGTTTTTGGTTCCGAAGTTGTCTAAAATGAAGGACAGAAGTGCTAAACCTAACACCCTTTTGTTTTGTATGTGGTGATTTCAGCTGGAACAAATGCATTTTAAGGTCATTGTAAATGACTGACTACATATACAGCTCTACTCAGTATGAATTTATATCAACTAAAACAAGCAGGGCACAAAATGTTGACACCTATCAAAAGCATGAACTGTCAACCACACAAGTTACTGGGCATAACACAACAAACACAAGAAGTCAACTCAGAACAAGTGACAGGTACTCTAACAGCATTTCAAATAAAGATAACATCCAGAACACCAACCTCAAAACTCTGTTTATCTATCAGAGCCACACTTCATCAGTGTAGAAAATAAATGAAGCACCTCGGGCATAAAAAAAAACTCTTCATTCTTAAGTGTGAAGTTTCACCCAACCCCCTTTCATCTTTTCTAATGCCACTTTCTCACAACTGAGATCAATGTGAAATCGACAGTACCCTGTTACAGTTAATTACACAAGTTCACTAAAGTAGGGCTTGACAAAATGTGATAATGAAGTATTGAACAACATACTAAACTATGAAACTAAACTACTTGCTGAAGCTTAACTTTTTTATTTCTCAAGCAATAAAAGTCCTGTACCGTGGCTCAAGGCTTTCGAGAAGGACAAATTGGGAGGTTGGCATAATGGTTAAGGTGTTTACCTTACAGACAGAGGGTGCAAGGTTTGATTCTGATGTGGGGTAATTGGCTAGGCTTAAAATGACCAAGGGCAGTTAGCCTAGTACTAAAGTACAGTTGTGTACACTTACCATAAATGTTGATGTTAAGTGTATTCACTGTTGCAGTCATTACATTTGGGTAATCTGCTGGCAGGTTGCCCTCAGTCAGCCTGAATTCCAAAGTCTTGGGTCCTGCGTTGGTTGCTGTCTCCTCTTCCATGACGTCAGGGGTATAAAACATGTAGCCGACGCCATTTTCTTTAGTTTTTCTTGCCCCCGATGTCAGGTGCCCCCAAAAAGTTACAAAGATATATATATATATATATATATATATGCATACACACACACACACACACACACACACACACACACACACACACACACACACACACACACACACACACACACACACACTCATCTATATAAACTTTACCTTCATCTACAAGCAAATAGACCATGTAGGTTGTAGAAGATAGAGAAGGAAAGATAAACTTCAGAATGACAGGGGGATGGCGGGAGGGTAACCTGGACTGCAACAGTGAATACACTCGAACATCTACATTTATGGTTAAGTGTACTCAACTGTACTATGTTCTTCGTGTTTCACTGTTGCAGTCATTACATTTGGGTAGAATCCCAAAGCTATGGAGCTAAACAGCATTAGATGAGGCGATAAGGCCCTGCAGAACTGCAGTGGCAAAGCCTGCCTTGGACTTAGAGTAGAGACTCAAATGATAATGCTTTGTAAAGGTGTGAACAGAACTCCAAGTAGCGGCCTCTAGAATGTCTTTGATTGGTACTCCTCTGAGAAAGGCTGCTAAAGTAGCTGCAGCTCTGGTGGAATGAGACCTAACGCCCTTGGGCACAGTTTTACCATAAGTAGCAGAAACGGATGCAGTGGCTTATCCACTTTGAAATTGTCTGCTTTGAAATAGCCTTTCCTTCTGATCCTGCAGCATATGTCACTAGTAATTGCTCAGTTTTTCTTAGAGCTTTAGTCCTGCTTAAGTAGAATCTTAGCTGTGTACGTCCAAGGAATGCAGAATTCTCTCCTCCTTGTACTGCGGATTTGGATAAAAGGTTGGCAGATGAACTGTTTGGTTAAGAGCCACACTGGAAACCACTTTAGGCATAAAAGTAGGATTTGTCCTCAGAGACACCCTGTCTGGATGTTGTTGTGCCTTTCGGCTTTTCCCAGTTAGGGGTCGCCACAGTGGAACTCCGGTCCGCTAATGATTGGTAGTTGATTTTTGGATAAAATATGATAAAAGGCTCTACAGCCATGAGGGCCTGTAGCTCTGAAACTCTTCTTGCTGAAGTAATTACTAGTAGCAGAGCTGTTTCCCATGATAAGAACTTTAAATCAGTGGTAGCAGCGGATTCAAATGGAGGCAGGGTGAGCTTTTCCAACACATAATTGAGGTACCATGCAGGTAATGGTGATCATCTAGGAGGCCTTAAATTTTTGGCTCCTCTAAGATACTTCTTTAGTAAAGGATAAGAAAAGATTGGTGGTTCTGTATTGTAATGAGCCGAAATGGCAGAGGCATGGATTTTAATTGATGAGAAAGATAGGCCTTTGTCAAGCATCTCAGTTAAGTATTGTAATATCTGAGGAATACATGGCTGTGCTGTATCAGTTCCTTGTGCTTGATTCCAAGCACAGACTCTCTTCCATTTGTCAGCATAAGATTTTCTAGTACTAGGCCTTCTGACTTCCAAAATGACATCCATCACAGCTTTACTGAGAGGTGTTGTTTGTATAACTACATGATCAGCCATGCTGCCAGGTTCAGTTGTCTGTAGTTGGTTGTGCAGGATCTGATTGTTTTGCTGGGACAGTAGTTGAGGTATTTGAGGTAAGGTCCAAGCTGGGTATTGAGACAAGTTCCTTAGGATTGGGTACCAGTACTGGCAGGGCCAGTCCGGGGCAATTAGTATCATCTTTGGCTTCTCTTGTCTGACTTTTAGGAGGACCTTGGGGAGAAGAGGCAGAGGAGGAAAGGCATAAACTGATAGGTTTTTCCAACTGAAGGATAGCGCGTCCACTTTCCATGCTTGTCTGTGATAAGTCCTTGCACAGAATCTTTTCAATTGATAATTTTGAGGAGAGGCAAATAGATCTATGTCTGGGCTCCCCCATTTCTCTGTTATCATGCTGAAGACTTGTGGATTTAGTTTCCACTTGTGAGGATCCATAAGGTTTCTGTTTAAATCGTCTGCCAGATTATTTTGTTTTACTGGCAGGAATTGAGCTTGAAGATGTATTTGGTAGGTCAAAGCTGTGTCCCACAGTGCCATGGCTAATCTGCAAAGGGGGTATGAGTTTGGGCACCCTTGCTTGTTTATATACCACATGACTGTGGTGTTGTCCGTCTTTATCAGTAGCTGTCCTGAATAAGGTAAGTCCTTGAAGGCTGTTACGGCATTCTGAACAGCTAGTATTTCTTTCTGGTTGATATGTAGATGCATTTGTTTTGGGGCCCATATGCCCTGAATGCACCTTACTGCCAAGTGGGCCCCCCAGGCATAATCTGATGAGTCTGTTGTCAGGGTTTGGCTGGCAGGGGGTAGAATGAAGGCTCATCCCATGTTTTGGTGACATGCCTTTGCCCACCATAGGAACTCCTGTTGTAGGCAGGGAATGAGAGGAATCATTGCTTCCAGACTGTGAGAATGTTGACCCCATAAACTTTTTAGGTACCATTGAAGTTTCCTCATATGCAGTCTTGCATACGGAATCAGTAGGATGCAGGATGCCATAAAGCCCAGAACCTGCAGAATTTGTCTTGCAGATAACTGGGTTTTTGTTGCCATCAGTTTGAAGTAAGTAGTCAGTTACCTTTGTTTGTCTGGCGTGAGGTAAACCATCTGGGCAGTTGTTTTCAAGCTTGCACCCAGGAATGTTATCTTTTGAGAGGGTACCAGTTGTGATTTCTTTTTGTTTACTGT
Organism: Protopterus annectens; assembly: GCF_019279795.1. Lineage (NCBI taxonomy): Eukaryota > Metazoa > Chordata > Ceratodontiformes > Protopteridae > Protopterus > Protopterus annectens. Next base: position 101,711,085 of record NC_056742.1, read on the forward strand.
GTAACCCTAGGCATGTTAGAAGCCTTTTCACAAATGCCAGGTGTAGAAGAAGAATGTCCTTGTTCTCTGCTTGAATGAGACAGTCATCCAAGTAAGGATATATCTGTATACTTCTTTGCATGCAAAATGCAATTATTGGTGCCAGGCACTTTGTAAAGACTCTGGGCGCAGTAGATAAGCCAAAGGGCAGTGCAGAGAATTGGTAATGCATTAAACCAGCCTTGAATCTGAGGTATCTTCTGCACGACTGTCTTAATGGGACATGCAGGTATGCCTCTTTTAGGTCTAATGTCACCAGCCAAGCATTCTTGCCCAGCATGGGCAGAAGCTGCTGCAAAGTCAGCATTTTGAATTTTGGAATGTCCAGGTATGTGATCAAAATCGATAAATCCAGTATTGGCCGCCAGGCCTTGTCCTTTCTGGGTACCAAAAACAGTCGAGTAAAAACCTTGTCCTTTTTCCTGTTCTGGTACTAGCTGAATAGCCCCCATATCCATGAGGGACGTAACCTGTTTTTGTGCCTCTGCCCATTGATTTTTTGGCAAATCTGGCCAACCATTTGCCATTGGTAGAGTGTGGAAATGAAATCTGTATCCCTGTGATGCTATGTTTAGTACCCACTTGTCCTGGGTTATTAACTGCCAATTCTGAGCAAAAAGTGCTAATTTTCCCCCTATGGGTGCTACCAAAAGATAAGTGCTTGGTGTAGGCAGAGGGAAGTCATTGGGATTGCTTTCTGTAGGTATGTGCTTTATCTCCTCCTGATTTGGAGGTAGAAGTGCCCCATTGCTTTGACCTGTATGAATCTTGCGCCTGGTATCTGGAACCTTTAGGGGGTCTGAATTTGCCCCTTTGAGCTCTGTCTGACACAGGAAATGACCAATTTTTTGTAGGCCAGTGTCTACTGAATCTTGGTGGCTGCACTTCCAAGAAGTCTTTAACAGTTTGCATAGACTTAGCTTTGTCTTCCATTTTCTTTAAAACCTCTTCTGCCTTAACACCAAACAGAGAATCATGCTGTAAAGTTGCATCTAGCAATTTAGCTTTAACATGATCAGGCAAATTTTGTTCCTTTAACCAAGCATGCCTCCTAATCACAGATACAGTAAGTGCGGCCCTGCAGGAGGCCTCTAAGGAGTCAAAACCACATTGCAAAGTATGCTTTCCAACCTGTTCAGCCGCATGCAATACTTCCTGCAATTCTTTATTTTCTGCACGTTCTGAAATCAACATTTTTTGTTTCAGCAATCCCATAACATGTTGTTGGTACTTAAGCATATGAAATTGACAGTTTAAGGTCCTGATTGCCAAGGTTGCAGATGTACAAACCTTTTCCCCATCTGTCCAGTGCCCCTGAATCTCTTGTCAGAAGGGCTAAGATTTTTTGCTGTTGAGGCGTTAACTCACTTTGGACCCTGTGAAATAGTTTCAGGATCAGCAGCAGGGCTTCTAAATAAAAATGTATGCGAGTCAGGGACCCTATATCTGTCAGACTTACTGGGAGTCGGAGGTAAGGAGTCAGGGGTCAAGCTTGACTCCAAAAACACATCATCCACAATGTCTAAAATGGGGAATGGCTAAAGGTCTGTGCTGAGGGAGAATAAGGAAATCCCCAAGCCTCTTTTTTGATTCTGAGAAGTCTAGACTCTCCCAATGAAAATGCTCCCTCAAAGTATGCAAGGTTTCTCCAAATGAATAATCCTCAGGAGGAGATGCAGATGGTATAGACTCCTCTGCATCAGAATCCTCATAGGGAGGTATAGATAATTCCTGATCAGAAGAGGAATCAAAAGAAACAGAAACCTGACCTGAAGATTCATAATCAGTGTCTTGCCTAGGCCTCTTATCTGGAGGGGGATGGGTACCCCTGATCAAGGTAATAAGGTCTTCAGCCATTTTGATCATCTGTTTTTTAGGCATAGAGGCCTGTGCATGTGGCTCATGCATCAGTTTTTTAGTTTTAGAAGCTGCTTTTGTCTTTGGTTTTGCAGCTGTCATTTGTTTGATATACAAATGTTGAGGCCTGAATACACCCTCAGAAGCCGGTGCCTGCTCAGCGGCTCCAGACCCATCCGAGGGGGATACATCCGTCGGTCCAGTACCTTGAGTATCTTGTGGCATGCCGGACTCCACATGGGTGTCGGCAGAGGCCTGCAATTCAAAGGTAGTGGGTATCAGGGGCTGTGAAAGCACCTGAGTACCGGCGAACCGGCGACTGGCTTAGGAGAAGCTTCGTCGTCGGTTTTGGATCTCGACTGCCTTTCTCTGTCCTTTTCTTTGAGTGTTTTATGTACTCCCATAGTTGGATTGTTATCCGACATTTCTGAGTAGTTAAATCTGTTTCCAAAATACTTTGATGCAAAAATATACAGACGCTTAATAGTGTGTTGGTTAAATCTAGCACAAAACCGACAGCCAGGCACGTTGTGATCAGGGCCTAGGCAAGGAATACAGTATAAATGGAAATACTTATGAGGTATTTGCTTCCCACAAGTAAGACAATTATTAACTTTTTCTGACATCGGTAAGGAGCAAGAAAAAAGTTTCCCTAATGGGGTACTCAGCTTTAGTGAAGACTTCGGTTCTGAAACTCAAACTTGAATATTTCAGTAGTCGGCCAACCGGCACTTGCGAAATGCTTCTGCTTTGGGCACCGCACGGCAAGAAAGACTAAAGAAAATGGCATCGGCTGCATGTTTTATACCCCTGACGACCTGACGTCATGGAAGAGGAGACAGGAACAGACGCAGGACCCAATACTTTGGAATTCAGGCCGACTGAGGGCAACCTGCCAGCAGATTACCCAAATGTAAGGACTGCAACAGAAACACGAAGAACATCCTATGAACTATGAAAAATTAACTGCTAATACAAGATTCTACTGACTAAACCATTAAATTAGTCCTAATACAAATTCTTAGACAACATATCTGTAGTGCAGGCAGCACTATGAGTATGCTCCAAAATCAGAAAAAAGAAAAACAGTTCTGTAGCACAAGATCTAACTATAATAAAGCTTCCAGAGGTGTGTAAGATTTGTTGCATACCCCCAAAGCACTGTTACAGTCTGGTCTAACACTCAAATTACTTCACTCACTAACTGTCTCTGAAGTACTTGGTTCATATTTTCATTCTATCCATGGACATTTACAGACATCTTTAAGTAATTTAGTTAACTCAGAAAAGAATTTAAAAACATATCCGTGACTTTTCTCTCTCTATTTTTACCTACTTACTTGTCTATAAGACAGGTCTCACTAAATGCTTTACTGGCTTTAAAAGCCAGTATCTAGATGAAATGATTTCTACTGTAACACCACAAACCTTATCGCGTTTTAATTCTAAAAAGTGTTCAGATGTCCATTTTTAACATCTCCCAAACATATGCAGCCCGACTGAAAAAACTCCGGCTGTACTCAGTGGCATCTTGCTTACTCAGAGGTGATCTCTGCCTGACTTACAAAGCCATGTTCAACTCAGAACTGATGGACATGCACCACCTAAAGAAATCCAAGTCACTGCGAGCCACGCACTCTAGTGAGCTAAACCTCGTCACAACAATAAACAGAACATGCTGGAGGGCTAGATTCCTGTCACAGAGACTCCCCATGCTTTGGAACAAAATTGCAAACTACATTAGGCAGAGCCCCTCACTAACACATTCAAGAGAAACTTTGACGAGTGGATGGGTAACAGAAAATACACCCCTGGGAACAATTCATTGGCTTTGCTTGACAGATGATCAGTTAATTAATCAATGGGGCAGCGAAAGCAGACACACTCTGGCAAGGCTTATAAATGCCCTCAGGCAGATAGCCTAGTATCTACCTATGAATTTATACATCTTGACTGTACAGGTTTTTGCCTCATATTTTTGGTCCATTTTCATAAAATTGTGGTTTTCTGGCAAATTAGTGGCAAATCATTAAAAACTGAAGTTAGAAAATAAGAACAGGCATTTGAGTTTCAGACTCCATACCCCTCAGAAAATTTATGCTAATGCAAAAACTGTTATTCTATAAACTTTCTAAGTTTGTAAGAGCAACATTTAAAAATTGACCCTATTTTTTTGGCTTTGTCCAGATTTCTCATTTCAATAGACTGAGAAGTATGCTCCCAAACTAATTCATAGGTTAGTTTCTAGGGTACTGGCCCAAGAGGCGTTTTAAGCCTAGCCAAACTTATCCTAAATTTACCAAATATTGTGGACGTGTCAGTACCCCTTCCCCAAGTAATTTTAAAGTTAAACTATAGGCTTATACACATTCAATGTTTATTTTTCAGTACTACATGACACTGTAATTATCTTGTTTTCATGACTGTGTGTATATATATATATATATATATATATATATATATATATATATATATGTATACGTATTGTTATACATGTCATATGTGCATTAATATTTATATTAATGTGTTTACAGTATATTGTAACATGATGTCTTTTCTGTTACTGCATTTGTGGAGATTTTCTCCCTGGGCCTCCACCAAAAAAGGAGAAAATTATCCAGTCAGACTATCCTGCTAAACCAATGACAATAATTACATAAATAAATTAATTAAATAATGTTTCCAGCCACTGATGGCTGCTGATTCAACAATCAATTCTATCATGTGTTATTCTAATCTTACAACTCAGAGCCAAAGTACTTGTTTCCGCTTTAACCAATTAAATTTATGTACTCCAAATTGCATATTAGTTGCAAGGTTTAATTTATGTTTTGCAAATGTCCTTATAAATCTGACATCAAGACGGTAGATGCAATCTGATCGTATCTATTTAATTTTACTTCAAAGTTTACTTAGCAGCAAATGCATCAGAATCTTTGATCTTTGTCAAGGGGTACCTACTGCAGCAGCTAATATCCAGTCTCCTAGCCAAGGAGTATAGCTGCAGGATGACTGATCCTTGTTATCCACAGCCAGCCTTCACTGATTAAGGTCAATGATAATGCAGTAGAATATCTTATTGTTGCACCCAGGGGATTAAATAAAAAAAGACAGTCAACGATGAACAAATTAAAGACATCACAGTTTTACCTGAAATAAGCTAATCTTCAGTCACAAAGACACTTCTCCAGAAATTTAGAACTATTAAAAGGTTAATATACAGTATGCAAACATTTAAAGAAGCATGCATGTCAGTATCTTTTCTCAAACTATTCAGTTATGCAATACAACATAAAAGCAAAAACATATTAAATGCAAGAGTAAAGCATAAAAACAAGACCATAATTTTAACTATGACTATCCTGGGTCCACCTACCTCCAATTTAGTTTGCTGCAAAACATACCTTTTTCTTTTTTTGATGCTGGTGTGGGTGATCTGGAACTGGCTGATGAGATTGGACTAGCAAGGTCAGCATACATGTCTTCAGAGTCAGCACTGCGTACAGAACTGCTGCTAGAGGAGGCGCTGGAGACAGAAGACACACTACTGACGCTCAGGGATCTAGCATGAAACACAGTCACATTCGAGATATAAAAGAAAGAAAAGAGAAAGAAAGTGAAAGATTACTAGAAAGTAGAGTGCTGGCATAATATTCAGTGCTTCACCATCATGGTGATCCACACAAAAACAAAAATGAAACAAATTTCAGGAAATTGAGTCGAATTTTTTCACAAAAATTAATTTGAAATAAAGTGTGCAATATGCACTCTGTCCGATATGGAGGACAAAAAGCTCAGCTGCTGGTCTTCAAGAAAGGTGAATGGTAATTCAGAGAAGCTGCCTGCTATGTTCTTGTAGCTTTATGAATAGTGGCATCAGGCTTGCAGAGAAGTCATATTTTAAACTCCAGCCTATTTCTCTTCAGTATGTTAAGTCAGCAAATAAGGAAACAGATGATTTCTGAGTGTCCTGAAAACTGCTCTACCTCCCGCAAATCAGTACTGAAATGATTCTGTAAAAAAATCCCTCTGAGGTTTGTTATATCACAATAACAAGTTGATGTAAAAATGGAGCTTCTTATTCCAAGATGCTTGGGAGTTGCTGAAATGGAAGCCATAAGAATAATTCTTTACTCCTGTGACTGCAGATTTAATCAACTTCAAAACCATAACTCAGAAGTGAAAGAAGCTACTGTGGAATTACATTTCTTGAGATACCATGGAAATCTGCAAGCAACATCTCAGAAAAACCATGAGTCACCCTTAAAAGAAAATTGTTTTTTTTTCTGCAAACAGCTGAACCTGATGACCTGCAGTGTTACTCGTATATGACACGATTTTTTTTATACTGAAGGTGTTTAAAAGGAACTCTTGGTATAATTCTCCATCATCAAAGGAAATCACCATGCTGTTTTATAAAAGTGCTAACCTCTGAGCACAGGCAGCAAGGCTACTGATTATGATGCCAACATCCCAAATTCGCAAGCAAACAGATCAGAAGAGAAGCAGATTCAAGAGCACTAAAGGACAAAATCATCATTACAGAGCGAAAGCTGATATCTCACTGTCACACAAATGTCTAAGCAACCACATATCATAGCATGCTGGAAGTAAAAATGTCTGGTTGTACAAATTAAGGTGAATGCAAGATGTACTTAATTTGCTTCAGCAACTAAGATGCACAAAATGCAACCCTCAAATTACACCCAAAATACAGAAAATGGTCTAACAACTCTGGTCACTGCCTACTGGTGAAACATAGGAATTCTTGTGTGCACAACAGAAAGACAGGGAGCTGAATTAATATTAGCCATACCCTGTCACAAGAATGAGTGAAGGAACAGGAATCACTTGCAGAAAATAAGGCTGCATTTGGTAATCCTGCAGCAATACTGTGAAATGCACGAAAGGGCCAAAATACAAAATTCTTTAATTCCAAACTGGTATCTGTTAATAAATAAAAAGGTACAATGTTCCACTGTATCTAATTACTGGATAACAAAAAATGAATCCACCAGTCAGAAATGACAACACTGTTTTTTTCAAAGGTTGCCCATGTTGCCAGTATAATTAACTCCACCCCAAAAATTTTAATCTCTGAACAATGTGGATAATTCAGGTAAAATGTGGTTACACTCAAGAAGCTGGTTTAACTCTATATTAAATACATCACTTTGCTAGTAAAACAAATGTACAACTGCAGACACAGAAGAAAAGAAATAGGTCGGGACAAGATGGTAGAAGACAGGACAGATACAAAAATCAATCAAATTAAATACAGTGCTGCCATGATATACTTCATAGTAAATGACTTGCATGCAAGTATTTATAATTAAATTATTGCTGTTTGTTTGGTTAGGATAAGCCTTCCTAAGAACAGTAATGGAGGGGTGATCCCTCAAACAACTCCCCAAGTATAAGATGACAATGCATAAATGCAGGTGTGAACAATTCATAACTGTAAATCTGAAAAACAAAACATAACACAAATAACTGCAACATATGCCCCCCAAACAGAAAAACATAGAAAATTAAATCATTTCATTCACTTTTCATTTTTGTACATTGCTTCCCTCCCTCAACACTAGATGCCAGTTGAAGAAGAAGAGATTTACAAAAAATGTAACTTCTCCCTATAGACAAGCGCCTTACCCAGAAGGAAACACATGCAGAACATCCAGTTAGAATGATAATGTTATGGCAGATAGACTCCCATCTTGTACACTCCGCTCATCCTCTCTGCTGCTATCTTCTGGTAACTAGTCCAGTATTCACTCTACGTGTCGGCAATCCTCCACCCACTCATTCTCTCTCCACTCCCAGTTGCCAGGCAGCCATTTATATTTTAATTTTTAAAGGTTTTCACCAATCATGAAGCTTTGCCTGTACTGTGACCTGGTGGAGAGGGTGACACAAAGGTTAACCCAGAGACTGGAGTGTGTGCTGTGGATTTAGGGAGAATCTGGCAGTTAACCCCCCCCCCCCCCAAAAAAAAATACAATATTGTATTGTAATAATGTGTGGAAAAGCCATCATACTCATGAAGAGAAAGTTCAACTTAGGTATGCAGACAGGACAAGATGCAACCCCCCCCCCAAAAAAAAAGCAAACATCTACATAAACAACATACACTACTTTATATTAGATATGTACATGCACTTCAGATGGAAAAACTACTTTGATAAGTTCTCCACAAAGAGGTGGTACTATTGTCCCATGCTTTTTCTCTGGCAGTTTTGGTGGGGCTGCCACACCACAAGATGGTACATCACATCAACACTGAAGACATATAAAGAGAGAAACACACCCCACTCCCCCCAGTCTTTTGCTCAAAAAATAAGTGATAGAAGCAACACAGGAGATATAAAGATCGATTAAAAAACATAACTACTGACTTACAGTCTTAAGAATCCTACTGATCTTGGATCAGTGCAAAACCACAAGTAGGCTTGACAGACTACTAAAAGAGGCTCTTAAAAGAAAAAAATAATTGCAAATACTCGCTGCACCAAACAATCCTCAAGACAGACCTGTGCAGTGACTACAACTGGGATCTACTTCTTGAGAGCACTCCCTTGGTGTGTTTCTTTCATTCACCAGCTTCCACTCTTGTGAACACCTGCCAACACAGATGCGGGCCATGATATCCTGTCTACCAACAGTACATATGATCCCATGCTCCTAAACTATGTCTGAATGGACACAAGCAAATACCAAATAAATTAAGGGCAGATTACAAACGTACCATTAGCTGGACTAGTATGGACTAAACAGGGTCTTGTCAAAGATCAATATGTTACATATCAGTTAGGTCTTGCTTCAAGGAGCCATCTGTATTTGGCACTAACTGGAAAATACCAAGCACAAAATCTAAATCTCACATGGAGGCAGCAGCAAGAAAGCCCAGACAGGCAAAGCTAGGAAGGCCACATCATTGGGCACCGAACTGCTTTAAAGCATGCTCAAATTCCTGTGGTGGATACCAAAGCAGTATCTGGTGAAGGAATGCATTAATAATCAAGGTATGTACGGGGCACATTCTAGAAACAGGCAATGGAAGAAGCTGCATTCTTGGTAGAGTTGTTTTTGACCACATTAGCCAAAACAATGCAGTTATCAGTCCACTTGAACAGTACTTGCTTGAGATGCCACTGCCAAGCTTTCCCTACTTAAAGCAGAACAATGTGCACATATTCTACTGTCTCATTTTTACATGATTACCATGCAACATCTTTTTTACAGATGCACAATCTGATAGTTATTGAAAGTTAATGGAGGAGTATCACAGCTTTCAACTAAATACATAAACTCCTAGAAAACAGATTGTGTTCAGTTGTACTGTGAGGAAAAACATGCAAATTCTATCTTACCGATACTCTACTTTCATTCCCCAACTCCAAATCTCTTATTTTTTCAGAAATCTACTCTCTCTCGTTACAGTTTCCCTTGTATATTGTCAACCTCACTATTGCACATCAAGTTCCAGTCCCTATTCATAAATATTATTTCACTGCTATAAGCTTATTAATTCTCCCAAGCTCCATAAAGGTATTTTAGGTGGAATATAAATACAATAACTTCTTACTACCATAAATCTGCCATTACTGCTTCTTTTTTTCCTCTTCTATCACTGTTAATGCCACTCTTGCAATCAGTATCAACACTTCGCTTTCCCTTTGCCTCCAGTAGTCTGCTGAATCTTCCACCTGAAATAACTTGTCAAATTAACCTGCTCATTTTTATCCAAATAGGTCTCCTGTAACATTGCTACTTGCTCCCTAGACTTCTGCATATAATACAATGCTCCCTGTTTTCTGTTTATATCTGTAAGGCCACTTTCATGCCATATTAATGTAAACAAAACAGCCATTCTTAAAAGAAAAAAATATATACTATTACTCAACATATACACAACTGTTTTTTAATACGCATTCCAACCTGTCACTGATGTGCACACACTGGTGACTGTCAGGCTGATTTTGGATGAAGTTGCTGCTTCTCATCTTTGAATCCATGTCATATTTTCCTAGACACTCTGCTTTATGACGCAAGCAAGACACTAACTACACTTTCAAAAAAAAAAAAAAAATCAGAAGCCATTCTTATTCACAGCAAACATACAAACTATACACTTTCCAAAATGGAAATCTTCCCTTCATTGATGGTTGCACACAAATATGACCCATTCCATGCTAATGCACATTACAGGTTGTGTTACCAATTACTGAGAATGCTATTTGTTCTTAAAATATATCAAAAACAAGCAAAAAAATCAGACTTCAATGAAATGCCTTCCAATCTTGTGGAATAAACTTCCCACGGCAAATCAGTCATAATGTCCTTTGGAAAAAAATTTTAATTACTTGTTTGTTAACTGGGTAAGTGAGTTGGTCCCGTTTCCTATTCACCCATTACCTCCTGGGCCAGAAAGCAAATTCCTCAAATAATGATTATAACAAGACGAACACATATACAATATTTATGTACTTCACATGCATACAAATATCCACATACTCTGACAGTTCAGTACATCAATTTTGAGGTAGGCATACTAAAATATCCACACACATTGTAATTAGAATTCAATGTAACTAAAATAACATGGCAATGCTGGTACAGTGCATCCTAGCAAGAACAGGATATTACGCCCTTGCTAACTCGAATGGTACTGCCATCTACAGCTGGTCTTAGGCAGAACATGTGCAATGTCAGAGAAGTGTTGGGCAGACTGCAAAGGGCAAGGCTGACTATTAAGGCTAACAAGTGTCAGGTGGGTATTGCAGAGGTATCTAATATGGGTAACAGTGTAGGTGGTGGAAAGAGTAGGTCAGATCCTGCCAAGATTTGAGGCTATTGAGGCATGGCCCCCTACTACCAAGAAATAGGTAAAGGCATTTCTTAGGATAAGTCAGGAGTAACGTCAGGCTAAAGCAGATGGTTTAAGCAGAATGTATTCTTACGTTTTTTTTTTTTTAAATGGTGATCTGCAGTGTATTTTCTCCTGATAAAAAGGAAAACAGTTTGTCCAGATGTTAAAAGATAGGGAGACAGAGGTGTTAGATCCCAAGACAGAATGGCACCTTATTCTACAACAACAGACGAGAATAAAGCAACACTGAAACATAATGGCCCTTGGAACTTTTTAAGACCCAGCTGGGATTTGGTTCAAGAAGAAACAAATGTGAAAATGCTTTCACAAACTCTTGACTGTTGTGTTGTTACAAAGTACAGTTTTGTACCTACCATAAATGTAGATGTCCAATAGATATGCAACTGCAGTCCTGACATATGGGTTGTCCTGCCTCAGGCAGCCCTTCGGTCGGCCAGATTCCAAAGTCTGGGTCCGGCGTCGGCAGATGTCGCCTCCTCCCCGACGTCAGAGCAGCTGGGGTATAAAGGCATCAGCCGACGCCATCTTCTTCAGTGTTTCTTGCCCCAGATGCCAGGTGCCCTCCAAGGAAGGCTAAATTTTGTGAATGGATAAACAGAAAAAAACAGACATGCACAACAGCAATAAACAGATATACCATAACGTATAACCCCAGCTAATAGGTAAGGGGTGAATGGACCCAAGGGAAAAACAGAGGGGTAGGAGGGAGGGAAAACCTGACTGCAGTTGCATATCTATCGGACATCTACATTTATGGTAGGTACAAAACTGTACTATGTCCTTCAAGAATGCAACTGCAGTCCTGACATATGGGTTGAATACCATAGCCAAGCTAGGGGTGGTAGGATCTAAGCAAGAGATGGTGTAGCTAGAAGGCCCTGCAGGACTGCCGAGGCAAAGCCTGCTCGGGATCTGGAGTATAATGGCAGGTTGTAGTGTTTGGTAAATGTATGCACGGAGCTCCATGTAGCAGCCTCTAGAATGTCTTTTGTAGCCACTCCTCTTAGAAAGGCTGTGGATGTGGCCATAGCTCTGGTGGAGTGTGGTCTAATATTGGCTGGCACACTTTTTCCATGGAAAGAGTAACAGAATCTGATGCAGTGTCCAATCCATTTTGAAATAGTTTGTTTGGAGACTGCTTTTCCTTGCGCTCCAGCAGCATAGGCTACAAACAGTTGGTCAGACTTCCTGGTGGCCTTTGTTCTGTCCAAGTAGTAGCGTAGTTGTCTGTGTATGTCCAAAGTATGCAGCAGCTTTTCCCCTTTATTTTGAGGATTAGGAAAGAAAGTAGGCAGGTGGATTGCTTGGTTTAAAGACACTCTGGATATCACCTTAGGCATGAATGAAGGACTGGTCCTAAGAGAAACTCTGTCCTGATGAAAAATGAGAAAAGGAGGAACTGCCATGAGGGCCTGTATCTCCGAGACTCTTCTTGCTGAAGTGACTGCCAACAGGAAAACCGTTTTCCAAGAGAGAAACTGCATTTCTGAAGATGCTGCTGGCGCAAAAGGAGGAAGAGTTAATTTTTCCAAAACGTAATTGAGATCCCATGCAGGAATCGGTGGTTTTCTTGGAGGTTTGATATTCTTTATCCCTCTTAGAAACTGTCTTAGCAAGGGATGTGAAAACACAGGTGGATCACAGTTGTAATGTGCTGAGATAGCTGAAGCGTGGATTTTGATGGAAGAGTATGAGAGGCCACTATGAAACATTTCTGCCAAGTATTCTAATATTTGAGGTATGTTCATCAGTGAAGCATCCTGACCCTTGTTGCCATTCCAGATGATGAATCTCTTCCATTTGGCCGAATAGGTTTTTCTGGTGGAAGGTCTGCGTGCCTCCAGGAAAATTTCCTGAACTTTTTTGGAGAGGGAGTCATGGGTCACAGTCATTGAACCCTCCAAGCTGTCAGCTTCAAAGTTTGCAGGTTCTGATGAACAGTCCTGAAATTGTGCTGAGTCAGGAGCAGAGGCCACTGAGGCAAGGGCCACGGTTTGGTGTGAGTTATGCTCAGTAGCAATGGATACCAGTGTTGCCTTGGCCAGTCTGGAGCTATCAAGATTCCTCTTGGTTGTTCTGCTTTGATCTTCAGTAACACCTTGGTGAGTAAAGGTAGAGGAGGGAATGCATAAATTGTTAGAGCATTCCAGCTGAAGGAGAGAGCATCCGTTCTCCAGGCTAGAGGATGGTGTGTCCTTGTGCAGAACCTTTCCAGGTGATGATTGAGATGAGAAGCAAAGAGATCTATGTCCTGTCTTCCCCATGCAGTTGTTATTTGTGAGAAAATGCGTGGGTGTAGCATCCATTCGTGTGGATCCAAGAAATTTCTGCTCAACCTGTTTGCCAGAACATTGTCCTTGCCCGGAACAAACTGGGATTGCAAGTGGATGTTCAGTTTCAGGGACTTTTCCCAAAGAGTCATTGTTAATCTGCAGAGGGGGTAGGAATGAGTGCCCCCTTGTTTGTTTATGTACCACATGACAGTGGTGTTGTCTGTCCTTATTAGCAGATGACTTGCTGAAGAGATTTTCCAAAGGCTTCTATTGCATGTATCACTGCCAACATCTCTTTTTGATTTATGTGCTGATGCATTTCCATGGGAGTCCATTGTCCTTGAATGCATCTGCCGTCCATGTGTGCCTCCCATCCATGGTCTGAGGCGTCTGTTGTAATAGTTTGACTTGGAGTTTTGTTGAAAGGCATGCCTTCGTTTAAATGACTTGCTTGAGCCCACCACAAGAATTCCCTTTGCAGGCATGGAATGAGTGGTATTATGTCTTCTAGGCTGTGGCTGTGTTGAGACCACAAGCTTTTTAGGTACCATTGCAGCTTTCTCATGTGTAGTCTTGCCAGAGGGATTAGAAGAATGCAAGATGCCATGAACCCCAGGGCCTGCAGGGTCTTCCTTGCGGTCAGGTGGGTTAGTTTTGCTAGGCTTTTGAAGTAATCTGTTAAATGTTCTTGTTTCTCCTCTGTGAGGAAAGCCATTTGTAGTTGTGTGTCCAGCTTTGCTCCTAGAAAAATAATCTCTTGGGATGGCAGTAGTCTTGATTTTTGAATGTTGACTGTGTATCCCAAAGCCTGTAGCAATTGAATGACATAATCCAAGTTTTTTGTCAAGGTTTGTTTGCTGTCTGCTTGTATGAGGCAGTCGTCCAGGTAAGGGTATATTTGAATCCCCTGGAGTCTGCAATGTGCAACTACTGATGCCAGGCATTTCGTGAATACTCTGGGCGCAGTAGATAAGCCAAACGGCAATGCTGAGAAATGACAGTGCTCTGTTCCTGCAAGAAATCTGAGGTATCTTCTGCAACTGTGTCTGATAGGGACATGCAGGTATGCCTCCTTGAGGTCCAGAGTAACCAGCCAAGACCCCTTGCCCAGCATGGGAAGGAGTTGCTGTAACGTCAGCATCTTGAATTTTGGCACCATGAGAAAAGTGTTTAGAACGGACAAGTCCAATATAGGCCTTCATTGTTTTTCTTTTCTTGGAACAAGGAACAGTCTTGAATAAAATCCCTGGCCTTGTTCCTGAGGAGGAACCTTCTCTATTGCTTTTATTTGTAACAGCTTTGAAACTTCTATGAGTGCCTCTGCCCTTTGATTTTGTGGCAGGTTTGGCATGCCTTGTCCCGTTGGTAAGGTATGGAAGTGGAACCTGTAACCTTTGTCTATTATGTCCAGAATCCATTTGTCCTTTGTTATAATGTGCCAGTTTTTTGAGAATAAAGATAATTTTCCGCCTAGAGGTGCTTCTCTTTGAGCCTTGGTAGGTGGGGTGAAAGGTAAGTCATTGTGATTGTCCCTGTGGTGCAGGTGAACTACCTGTGCCACTTCTCTGATTTTGTGGTTGCCACTGGCAGCCCCTGTAGGAGCCTCGGTATTGCCCTCTACCTCGTGCACGCCTGTTCTTTCCCCTTTGAAACTTGTCAGAGTCTGGAAAGGACCAATTCTTTGAAGGCCAATTCCTGCTGAATCTGGGTGGCTGAACCTGGAGGAAATCCTTGACTGTCCGTACTGATTTTGAATTCTCCTCAATAGACTTCAACACATCCTGAGCATTAGCACCAAAAAGCTTCTGTTGATCCAGAGGTGCGTCCAGGAGCTTTACTTTAACATGATCCGGCAGTGGCTGCTCTTTCAACCAAGCATGTCTACGGATAACGGCCCCTGTCATAGCTGCCCTACATGAAGCTTCCAATGCATCATAACCACACTGAAGAAAATGATTGCTAACCTGCTGAGTATTATGAACGAAATCCTGCAATGCCTTTCTATCTATAGGCTCAGGAGAGGCTAGCTTTTTCTGCAAATCATCCAGTAAGTAATCCTGGTAATGAAACATATGAAAAAAGGCAGTTAAGTGACCTCATGGCAAGGGTGGAAGAGGTATAAACTTTTTTGCCCCATCTCTCCAGGGACCTGGCTTCCCTGTCTGCTGGCAGAGGGTTTTTGGCTGAGGAAGTAGCTACTCCTTTGGGGCCCTGTGAAATAGTTCCTAGATCCACAGAGTGGGCCTTAAAGAGATGCTTGTGTCAGGGACCCTGTAATATCTGCCTGGCTTGACAGGAGCAGGAGGGAGAGAATCAGGGGAAGCACTGGAGTCTGAGAATACATCATCCAGGACATCCAAGACTGGAGGGATAGCTAAAGGTCTGTGCTGGGGTAGCTTAAGGAAGGTACGTAGCCTTTTCCTAGAATCAGAAAATTCCTGACCCTGCCACTTAAAATGTTCTCTCATGGAGTGGAGGACTTCACCGAAAGAAAAATCCTCTGGAGGAGAGGCAGAGGGAATTGATTCCTCAGCATCAGAGTCCTCATAGGCCTGGAAGGATTCTTCTTGGGTATCTGAATGCTCTGAATCCCCAGAGGCTTCATCTGAAGAGAGGTTGTCTGCCTGCTCAGTTCTAGGCCTTTTTTCTGCAGGCGGCTGAGAACCTCTGTCTGGGTGAGGCTGAGATCCCCTGATAAGAGAGATTAGATCTGCAGCAAGAGTCATGATCTGTCTGTCAGAAGAAGGGACCTGAGAAGTCGGTTTAGGATGGGCCTTGGCTTGGCTGGCAGCCTTAGCACGTGCAAAGGCCTTGATGGACATGGATACCGGAGGCCTAGCTGCCCCACGTGGAGGGGTAACTTTGTCCACAGGAATGGTGTCGGGTAGATCCAGAGCTTCGGTTTCTGGAGGAAAATCAACAACCGGCACCGGTGAAATCTCCGAGACCGAAGAACGTGGTAACGCGGTGTCATCGGCCTGAAGCGGTTGAATTACCGCTTCCGAAGGGACCGACGCACTCACGGAGGGCTTAGGCGTGGTATCAGTGGAAGACACAGGCCGAGGAAGTCGGTCCCGGTCCTTTCATTTTTTGGTAGTTTGTGCTGTCGGTTGTTCCGATGGCATGATGTAAGCGTAGGATTCGCCAAAAAAGTCTTCGGCAAATTCTGCCCGGCGCCTGAGAGTGCGCTTATTAAAGCAAGCACAGGCAGCACAGGCCGAGACGTCGTGGTCTGGGCCCAGGCAAGGGAGGCAGTAAGAGTGGAAGTCCTTATGAGGTATTTGTTTACCAGAAGACAAACAATTATTAACTTTTTCAATTTTTTCTGACATCGACTGAGGCAAGAAAAAATGTTCCCCAATGGGGTACTTACCTTTTAGATGACTTTGGTAACTGAAAACACAGGAGCTGACCGACCAGCACTTGCGAACTGCTTCTGCTTCGTGCACCACACGGCAAGAAAGACTGAAGAAGATGGCGTCGGCTGATGCCTTTATACCCCAGCCGCTCTGACGTCGGGGAGGAGGCGACATCGGCCGACGGCGGACCCAGACTTTGGAATCTGGCCGACCGAAGGGCTGCCTGAGGCAGGACAACCCATATGTCAGGACTGCAGTTGCATTCTTGAAGGACATCAGGGGGAAGGGAATACCGATCTGAATCATGGGCACAATCCTAAGCAACAGGCGGAACCTACTACCACACAACACTTGAGTGCTTGCACAATAAAAGGCAGAAAGACTCGGGGAATAAGTGCTTCCCACATCTGTTCAGAATGGAGTATGCAAAAAGCATTTAAGCTAAGGGCAGATGTAGTCAGTAGGGGTGGAGGGGGTTGAGAAAGTACAGTTTTGTACCTACCACAAATGTAGATGTCCGATAGGTATGCATCTGCAGTCATCACATATGGGTTGTCCTGCCTCAGGCAGCCCTTCGGTCGGCCGGATTCCAAAGTCTGGGTCCGGCGTCGGCTGATGTCGCCCTTTCCCCGACGTCAGAGCGTCTGGGGTATAAAAGCGTCAGCCAACGCCATCGTCCTCAGTTTTTCTTGACCCAGATGCCAGGTGCCCTCTAAGGAAGGCTAAATTTGGAGAAATGCAATAAAAATCCAAACATGCACAATAATATATAAAAACAAATACACCAAAATAGATCCCCTCAGCTAGCTATTAGATGGGTAAGTACCCAAGAATACCACAGAGGGGAAGGAGGGAGGGTAAACCTGACTGCAGATGCATACCTATCGGACATCTACATTTATGGTAGGTACAAAACTGTACTATGTCCTTCAAGGATGCATCTGCAGTCATCACATATGGGTAGAATACCACAGCCAATCTGGGGGTGGAGGAACTAAGAAAGGGATGGTGTAGCTAAAATACCCTGCAGGACAGCCGTAGCAAAGCCTGCTCTGGATCTGGAATATAAAGGTAAATTGTAATGCTTGGCAAATGTATGCACGGAGCTCCATGTGGCAGCTTCTAAAATGTCCTTGGTAGCCACCCCTCTTAAGAAGGCTGTGGAGGTGGCTGTGGCTCTCGTGGAATGAGGTCTAATGTTAGCTGGTACAGTCTTTCCATGAAAGGAGTAACAAAAGCGAATGCAATTTCCTATCCATTTTGAAATTGTCTGTTTGGAAATTGCTTTTCCTTGTGTACCAACAGCATATGCTACCAACAGCTGGTCAGTTTTTCTGAAACCTTTAGTTCTGTCCAAGTAGTAGCGCAACTGTCTGTGTATGTCCAGGGTGTGCAGAAGTTTCTCCCCTTTGTTTTGTGGATTTGGAAAGACGGTAGGCAAGTGAATAGCTTGGTTTAATGAAACCCTGGATACCACCTTTGGCATAAATGTAGGATTGGTTCTCAATGAAACTCTGTCCTGATGAAAAATAATGAATGGCTGTACTGCCATCAGGGCCTGCAACTCCGAAACTCTTCTTGCTGAGGTTATGGCCAGAAGGAAGGCAGTCTTCCATGAAAGGTACTGTAGATCTGCAGAAGCTGCTGGTTCAAATGGAGGCAGCGTTAGTTTTTCCAACACGAAGTTAAGGTCCCAAGCACAGGTGGTTTCCTTGGAGGTTTGATGTTTTTGATTCCTCTTAGAAACTGTCTTAGGAGAGGATGAGAGAAGACAGGTGGATCAGTATTGTACTCTGCTGAAATTGCTGAAGCATGAATTTTAATGGAAGAATAAGACAGACCATTGTGGAACATTTCTGCCAAATATTCCAGGATATGTGCCATGCTCATTACTGTGGCATCTAGGCCCTTTGTGGTGTTCCAAATGAGAAATCTTTTCCATTTTGCTGAATATGCCTTTCTTGTGGAAGGGCGGCGAGCTTCCATAATAATATCCTTCACTCTCTGGGATAGCTTATCCTGAGGAGGAGTCAAGGTATTCTCCAGGCTGTTAGTTGCAAGGTTTTCAGGTTGGAATGTAGAGTTTTGTAACTGTGCTGTGTCAGTAGAAGTGGCCATAGAGGAAGAGGCCATGGTTTCGTACGTGACATGCTCCTTAGCAGTGGGTACCAGTGCTGTCTTGGCCAGTCCGGAGCTATCAGAATCACTTTTGGCTGCTCTGTCCTGATCTTCAGTAACACCTTGGTCATTAATGGGATAGGTGGAAATGCATACACTGTTAGATTTCTCCAGCTGAAAGAGAGGGCGTCCACTTTCCACGCTTGTGGGTGGTATGTCCTTGAGCAGAATTTCTTCAGTTGATGATTGTGGGGGGATGCAAATAGATCTATGTCCGGCCTCCCCCAAGATTGTGTTATCTGTAGAAAGATGTCTGGGTGCAGCATCCATTCGTGCGCATCCATGATATTTCTGCTTAAGCTGTCCGCCAGTGTATTGTCTTTCCCTAGCACAAACTGAGCTTGCAGCTGTATATTGAGTTTCAAGGAAAGATCCCATAGTTTCATTGCCAGTCTGCAAAGACGGTAGGAATGGGTACCTCCTTGCTTGTTTATGTACCACATAACTGTGGTGTTGTCTGTCCTTATTAGTAGGTGGCCTTGATGCAGAAAGAGTTTGAAGGCCTCGATTGCATGTATCACTGCTAGCATTTCTTTTTGATTTATGTGCATGCGTAGCTCCTTTTGTGACCACTGTCCTTGGATACCTCTGCCCTCCATGTGTGCTCCCCAACCTAGGTCTGAAGCGTCAGTTGTAATAGTTTGGGAGGTTTTTGGCTTTGTGAAGGGCAACCCCCTGTTGGACTGGCTGGCCTGAGCCCACCACAGAAATTCCTTTTGAAGGCATGGAATGAGTGGGATTAAAGTTTCTAAACTGTGACGGTGCTGAGTCCATAAACTCCTTGGGTACCACTGTAGCTTTCTCATATGTAGCCTTGCTTGTGGGATCAAAAGAATAGAGGATGCCATGTAACCCAGGGCCTGCAGGATTTTCCTTGCAGTCAGCTGAGTTTGTCTTGTCAGATTCTTGAAGTAATCTGGTAGTTGTCTTTGTTTTTCTTCTGTGAGATAAGCCATTTGGGTGGTTGTGTCTAGATCCGCACCCAGAAAGGTTATTCTTTGGGATGGAACAAGTCTTGATTTGTGCATGTTGACTGTATATCCCAAGGCCTGCAGAAGGGTGATGGCATAATTTAAGTCCTTTACCAAAGTTTGTTGGCAGCCCGTTTGTATAAGGCAGTCGTCCAGATATGGGTATATTTGAATCCCCTGAAGTCTGCAGTGTGCTATTACTGATGCCAGGCATTTCGTGAATACTCTGGGCGCAGTAGATAAGCCAAAGGGCAATGCTGAGAATTGATAATGCTCTGACCCTGCAAGAAATCTGAGGTGTCTTCTGCAACTTTGTCTGATAGGGACATGCAGGTATGCCTCCTTGAGGTCTAGAGTCACCAGCCAAGACCCCTTGCCCAGCATGGGAAGGAGTTGCTGTAGAGTCAGCATTTTGAATTTTGGCACAATGAGATAAGTATTCAGTGCAGACAAGTCGAGAATTGGTCTCCATTGATTTTCTTTTCTTGGAACAAGGAACAGTCTGGAATAAAATCCTTGGCCTTGTTCTGAAAGAGGAACTTTTTCTATGGCTTTCATTTGTAGTAAGTTTGAGATTTGTTTCAAAGCCTCTGCCCTTTGATTTGGTGGCAGACCTGGCATGCCTTTTCTTTTTGGCAATGTGTGGAAATGGAACCTGTATCCGTTGTCTATTATTTGCAGTGTCCATTTGTCTCTTGTAATGCTGTGCCAATTTTTTGAGAATAAAGAAAGCTTTCCACCTAAAGGTGCTTCTAACTGAGCCCTGGTTGGCGGAGTCAAAGCAAAGTCATTGAGTTTGTCCTTGTGCGGCAGTTGCAGGTCCTGCACTACCTGTCTGGTTTGGAGGCTGCCATTGACGGCCTCTGTAGGAGCCTCCTCTCCGACGTCAGAGCGGCTGGAGTATAAAGGCATCAGTCGACACCATCTTCTTCAGTGTTTCTTGCCCCAGATGCCAGGTGCCCTCCAAGGAAGGCTACATTTTGTGAATGGATAAACAGATAAACCAGACATGCACAACAGTAATAAACAGATACACCATAACATATAACCCCAGCTGATAGGTAAGGGGAGAAAGGACCCAAGGGAAAAACAGAGGGGTAGGAGGGAGGGAAAACCTGACTGCAGTTGCATATCTATCGGACATCTACATTTATGGTAGGTACAAAACTGTACTATGTCCTTCAAGAATGCAACTGCAGTCCTGACATATGGGTTGAATACCATAGCCAAGCTGGGGGTGGTAGGACTAAGCAAGAGATGGTGTAGCTAGAAGGCCCTGCAGGACTGCCGAGGCAAAGCCTGCTCGGGATCTGGAGTATAATGGCAGGTTGTAGTGTTTGGTAAATGTATGCACGGAGCGCCATGTAGCAGCCTCTAGAATGTCTTTTTTAGCCACTCCTCTTAGAAAGGCTGTGGATGTGGCCATAGCTCTGGTGGAGTGTGGTCTAATATTAGCTGGCACACTTTTTCCATGGAAAGAGTAACAGAATCTGATGCAGTGTCCAATCCATTTTGAAATAGTTTGTTTGGTGACTGCTTTTCCTTGCGCTCCAGCAGCATATGCTACAAACAGTTGGTTAGACTTCCTGGTGGTCTTTGTTCTGTCCAAGTAGTAGCGTAGTTGTCTGTGTATGTCTAAAGTATGCAGCAGCTTTTCCCCTTTATTTTGAGGGTTAGGAAAGAAAGTAGGCAGGTGAACTGCTTGGTTTAGAGACACACTGGATATCACCTTAGGCATGAATGAAGGATTGGTCCTAAGGGAAACTCTGTCCTGATGAAAAATGAGAAAAGGAGGAACTGCCATGAGGGCTTGTATCTCAGAGACTCTTCTTGCTGAGGTGACTGCCAATAGGAAAACCGTTTTCCAAGAAAGAAATTGCATTTCTGAAGAAGCTGCTGGTTCAAAAGGAGGAAGAGTTAATTTTTCCAAGACGTAATTGAGGTCCCATGCAGGAATTGGTTGTTTCTTTGGAGGTTTGATATTCTTTATCCCGCTTAGAAACTGCCTTAGCAAGGGATGCGAAAACACAGGTAGATCACAATTGTAATGTGCTGAGATAGCTGAAGCGTGGATTATGATGGAAGAGTATGAGAGGCCACTGTGAAACATTTCTGCCAAGTATTCTAATATCTGAGGTATGTTCATCAGTGATGCATCCTGGCCCTTGTTGACATTCCAGATGATGAATCTCTTCCATTTGGCCGAATAGGTTTTTCTGGTGGAAGGCCTGCGTGCCTCCAGCAAAATTTCCTGCACTTTTTCGGAGAGGGAGTCATGGGTCACAGTCATGGAACCCTCCAAGCTGTCAGCTTCAAAGTTTGCAGGTTCTGATGAACAGTCCTGTAATTGTGTTGAGACAGGAGCAGAGGCCAGTGAGGCAAGGGCCACGGTTTGGTGTGAGTTATGCGCAGTAGCAGTGGATACCAGTGTTGCCTTGGCCAGTCTGGAGCTATCAAGATTCCTCTTGGTTGTTCTGCCTTGATCTTCAGTAACACCTTGGTGAGTAAAGGTAGAGGAGGGAATGCATAAATTGTTAGGGCATTTCAGCTGAAGGATAGAGCATCCGTTCTCCAGGCTAGAGGATGGTGGATCCTTGTGCAGAACCTTTCCAGGTGATGATTGAGATGAGATGCAAAGAGGTCTATGTCTGGTCTTCCCCATGCAGTTGTTATTTCTGAGAAAATGCATGGGTGTAGATTCGTGTGGATCCAAGAAATTTCTGCTCAACCTGTCTGCCAGAACATTGTCCTTGCCCGGAACAAACTGGGATTGCAAGTGGATGTTCAGTTTCAGGGACTTTTCCCAAAGAGTCATTGTCAGCCTGCAGAGGGGGTAGGAATGAGTGCCCCTTTGTTTGTTTATGTACTACATGACAGTGGTGTTGTCTGTCCTTATTAGCAGATGACCTTGCTGAAGAGATTTTCCAAAGGCTTCTATTGCATGTATCACTGCCAACATCTCTTTTTGATTTATGTGCTGATGCATTTCCATGGGAGTCCATTGTCCTTGAATGCATCTGCCGTCCATGTGCGCCCCCCATCCATGGTCTGAGGCATCTGTTGTAATAGTTTGACTTGTTGGAGTTTTGTTGAAAGGCATGCCTTCGTTTAAATGACTTGCTTGAGCCCACCACAAGAATTCCTTTTGCAGGCATGGTACGAGTGGTATTATGTCTTCTAGGCTGTGGCGAGACCACAAGCTTTTTAGATACCATTGCAGCTTTCTCATGTGTAATCTTGCCAGAGGGATTAGAAGAATGCAAGATGCCATGAACCCCAGGGCCTGCAGGGTCTTCCTTGCGGTCAGGTGGGTTAGTTTTGCTAGGCTTTTGAAGTAACCTGTTAAATGTTTTTGTTTCTCCTCTGTGAGGAAAGCCATTTGTAGCTGTGTGTCCAGCTTTGCTCCTAGAAAAATAATCTGTTGGGATGGCAGTAGTCTTGATTTTTGAATGTTGACTGTGTATCCCAAAGCCTGCAGCAATTGAATGACATAATCCAAGTGTTTTATCAAGGTTTGTTTGCTGTCTGCTTGTACGAGGCAGTCGTCCAGGTAAGGGTATATTTGAATCCCCTGGAGTCTGCAGTGTGCCACTACTGATGCCAGGCATTTCGTGAATACTCTGGGCGCAGTAGATAAGCCAAACGGCAATGCTGAGAATCGATAGTGCTCTGTTCCTGCAAGAAATCTGAGGTATCTTCTGCAACTGTGTCTGATAGGGACATGCAGGTATGCCTCCTTGAGGTCCAGAGTAACCAGCCAAGACCCCTTGCCCAGTATGGAAAGAAGTTGCTGTAACGTCAGCATCTTGAATTTTGGCACCATGAGAAAAGTATTTAGAACGGACAAGTCCAATATAGGCCTCCATTGCTTTTCTTTTCTTGGAACAAGGAACAGTCTTGAATAAAATCCCTGGCCTTGTTCCTGAGGAGGAACCTTCTCTATTGCTTTTATTTGTAACAGCTTTGAAACTTCTATGAGTGCCTCTGCCCTTTGATTTTGTGGCAGGTTTGGCATGCCTTGTCCCGTTGGTAAGGTATGGAAGTGGAACCTGTAACCTCTGTCTATTATGTCCAGAATCCATTTGTCCTTTGTTATAATGTGCCAGTTTTTTGAGAATAAAGATAATTTTCCGCCTAGAGGTGCTTCTCTTTGAGCCTTGGTAGGCGGAGTGAAAGGTAAGTCATTGTGATTGTCCCTGTGGTGCAGGTGAACTACCTGTGCCATTTCTCTGATTTTGTGGTTGCCATTGGCGGCCCCTGTAGGAGCCTCGGTATTGCCCTTTACCGAGGCCCCTGTAGGAGCCTCGGTATTGCCCTCTACCTCGTGCACGCCTGTTCTTTCCCCTTTGAAACTTGTCAGAGTCTGGAAAGGACCAATTCTTTGAAGGCCAATTCCTGCTGAATCTGGGTGGCTGGACCTGGAGGAAATCCTTTACTGTCTGTACTGATTTTGCCTTCTCCTCAACAGACTTTAATACATCCTGAGCATTAGCACCAAAAAGCTTCTGTTTATCCAGAGGTGCGTCCAGGAGCTTTACTTTAACATGATCCGGCAGTGGCTGTTCTTTCAACCAAGCATGTCTACGGATAACAGCCCCTGTCATAGCTGCCCTACATGAAGCCTCCAATGCATCATAACCACACTGAAGAAAATGATTGCTAACCTGCTGAGTATTATGAACCAAATCCTGCAATGCCTTTCTATCTATAGGCTCAGGAGAGGCTAGCTGTTTCTGCAAATCATCCAGTAAGTAATCCTGGTACTGAAACATATGAAAAAGGCAGTTAAGTGACCTCATGGCAAGGGTGGAAGAGGTATAAACTTTTTTACCGCATCTCTCCAGGGACCTGGCTTCACTGTCTGCTGGCAGTGGGTTTTGGCTGAGGAGGTAGCTACTCCTTTGTGGCCCTTTGAAATAGTTTCTAGATCCACAGAGTGGGCCTTAAAGAGATGCTTGTGAGTGTCAGGAACCCTGTAATATCTGCCTGGCTTGACAGGAGCAGGAGGGAGAGAATCAGGGGAAGCACTGGAGTCTGAGAATACATCATCCAGGACATCCAAGACTGGAGGGATAGCTAAAGGTCTGTGCTGGGGTAACTTGAGGAAGGTACGTAGCCTTTTCCTAGAATCAGAAAATTCCTGACCCTGACACTTAAAATGTTCCCTCATGGAATGGAGGACTTCACCAAAAGAAAAATCCTCTGGAGGAGAGGCAGAGGGAATTGATTCCTCAGCATCAGAGTCCTCATAGGCCGGAAAGATTCTTCTTGCTTATCTGAATGCCCTGAATCCCCAGAGGCTTCATCTGAAGAAAGGTTGTCTGCCTGCTCAGTTCTAGGCCTTTTTTCTGCAGGTGGCTGAGAACCTCTGTCTGGGTGAGGCTGAGAACCCCTGATAAGAGAAATTAAATCTGCAGCAAGAGACATGATCTGTCTGTCAGCAGAAGGGACCTGAGAAGTAGGTTTAGGATGGGCCTTGGCCTGGCTGGCGGCCTTAGCACGTGCAAAGGCCTTGATGGACATGGATACTGGAGGCCTAGCTGCCCCACGTGCAGGGGTAACTTTGTCCACAGGAATGGTGTCGGGTAGATCCACAACCTCGGTTTCCGGAGGAAAATCAACAACCGGCACCGGTGTAGTCTCCCAGACCGAAGAACGTGTTAATGTGGTGTCGTCAGCCTGGAGCGGTTGAATTACCGCTTCCGAAGGGACCGAAGCACTCGCGGAGGGCTTAGGCGTGGTATCGGTGGAAGACGCGGGCCGAGGATGTCGGTCCCGGTCCTTTCGTTTTTTGGTAGTTTGAGTTGTCGGTTGTTCCGACGGCATGATGTAAGCGTAGGATTCGGCAAAAAAGTCTTCGGCAAATTCTGCCCGGCGCCTGAGAGTGCGCTTATTAAAGCAAGCACAGGCAGTGCAGGCCGAGACGTCGTGGTCTGGGCCCAGGCAAGGGAGGCAGTAAGAATGGAAGTCCTTATGAGGTATTTGTTTACCACAAGACAAACAATTACTAACTTTTTCAATTTGTTCTGACATCGGCTGAGGCAAGAAAAAATGTTCCCCAACGGGGTACTTAGCTTTTAGATGACTTCGGTAACTGAAAACACAGGAGCTGACCGACCGGCACTTGCGAACTGCTTCTGCTTCGGGCACCGCGCGGCAAGAAAGACTGGAGAAGATGGCGTCGGCTGATGCCTTTATACCCCAGCCGCTCTGACGTCAGGGAGGAGGTGACGTCGGCCGACGCCGGACCCAGACTTTGGAATCTGGCCGACCGAAGGGCTGCCTGAGGCATGACAACCCATATGTCAGGACTGCAGTTGCATTCTTGAAGGACATTAGTACTTTCTTGGAGGGAACTAGGTTTAAGATGGAAAAGCTAAATGAGAAACTAACAGTACAGAAGCAGTTTACTGTGAATTACAGTGTACTCTCTACCCCTTCTTGGGACTGAATGAAGGGTATCAGTAGATTCAGATGTTCTTCCTTCTACAATAAGATATAACTGAACCAAACATGCTGTGAACATCCTGGGCTCAGTAACCATTCCAAAAAGCATAAAGGTAAACTGGTAATGAGTTACCCTGTCTCGAACCTTAGGAAACACCTCCGGGGTCCTGTGAATAGGAATATACAGGTAGGCATCCTAGCGGTCTAAGGTGACCAAAAGCACTTCTGGGTATAGGAAGAGTAGAAAGGCCAGCAAGATTAGAATCCAGTGTTTTTGAACCTTTTGCTAAGTGTTTAGTCAAAATAAATCCAGAATGGACCTTCAAGGTCCACTTTTCCTGGACACAAAAGAATCCTGTGCCTTTCCTCCTTACTGGGGCCCTTTTCAAGATTCCCGTACAGTAAGTAGAAGCTCCTCTATCAGGGATGCTACTAGGTTTTTCTTTTTCCTCTGAAAATGAAGGAATCCCAGTAAAGGCTAGTTTTGTCTGAAAGTGCAGCCCGAATGCCTGTGCTAACATCTTAAAGCCCAATTTGTTCTGAGTAATGCTTTTCCACTAAATCTGAAACAAGGTGAGATGGCCCCTTACCCTGCAGCTTTGAATGTTTTTTTCCCCCCTAGGGGAGCGCCAAAAGAAGGATTTTGGATAGTGGTAAAGTACAGTTGTGTACCTACCATAAATGTAGATGTTCGCGTGTATTCACTGTTGCAGCCATTACACTTGGGTTATCCTGCTGGCAGGCTACCCGCAGTTGGCCTGAATTCTGAAGTCCTGGTCCTGCGTCGGTTGCTGTCGCCTCTTCCCTGACGTCAGTGCGCCAGGGGTATATAAGATGCAGCCAACACCATTTTCTTCAGTTTTTCTTGCCCCAGATGTCAGGTGCCCCCAAGAAGGTAGGCAATACATATTGCTTATAAAAAATATACAGTAAAATAAAAACAATATTTTCATCTACAAGCAAATACACCACATAGGTTGTATAGGGATAGAGAAGTCCCAACAAAGAATGTGGGATGGAGGGTAGGTAACCTGGAATGCAACAGTGAATACACTCGAACATCTACATTTATAGCAGGTACACAACTGTACAATGTTCATCGTGTTTCACTGTTGCAGTCATTACACTTGGGTTGAATCCCAAAGCTGAGGTAGGGCGGCTGGGTCTAAATAAGATTAGGAGTGGCTATGAACTGCAGTGGCAAAGCCTGCTCTGGATTTAGAGTAAAGAGGTAAGTGATAATGCTTGGTAAATGTGTGCACTGAACTCCAGGTTGCAGCCTCCAAAATTTCCTCGGTTGGTACTCCTCTGAGAAAGGCTGCTGCCCTGGTAGAATGTGGCCAAATATTCTTAGGCACTGACTTGTCATGTTGTGCATAGCAGAAACGAATAAAGTGTCCTATCCATTTTTAAATAGTCTTCTTTGAGATAGCCTTTCCTTGTGATCCTGCAGCATATGCTACAAACAGTTGCTCAGTTTTTCTGAAAGCTTTTGTTTTGTCCAAGTAGAAGCGTAGCCGCCTGTGTATGTCCAAAGAGAACAGAAGTCTCTCCCCTTTATACTGGGGATTTGGATAAAATGTTGGCAAATGAATGGTTTGGTTAAGAGCCACACTGGATGCTACCTTTGGCATAAATGTTGGGTTTGTCCTTAGAGAAGCCCTGTCCAGATGAAAAATGATAAAGGGTTCCACTGCCATTAATGCCTGTAACTCTGAGACTCTCCTTGCTGAAGTTATTGCTAGGAGCAGAGCAGTTTTCCATAAGAAATTTATATCAGCTGTATTGGCTGGCTCAAAAGGAGGCAGTGTGAGCTTTTCTAAAACAAAGTTGAGGTCCCATGTAGGTATTAGTGCTCTCCTTGGGGGTCTTATGTTTTTTGGCTATATTATTTGCCATGCAGCCAGATTTAAGGTTCTGAGTTGGCGGTGCAGGATCTGATTGTTTTGTTGAGTCAGAAGATGAGGAATTTGAGGTGAAGTCCAGGCTGGGCCTTGAGACAAGCTCTTTAGGATTGGGTACCAGTGCTGGCGTGGACAGTCTGGGGCAATAAGAATCATTTTTGGCTTCTCTTGTCTGACTTTTAGGAGTACCTTGGGAAGGAGAGGCAGTTGTGGAAAGGCATAGACTGTTTGGGATTTCCAGCTGAATGTTAGAGCATTCACTTTCCATGCTTGTGAGTGATAAGTCCTTGTGCAGAATCTCTGTAGTTGGCAGTTATGAGGGGAGACAAAAAGATCTATGTCTGGGCATCCCCATTTCCTTGTTATCATGCTGAAGACCTGTGGATCTAGTTTCCACTCGTGAGGGTCTATGAGGCTTCTGCTTAGTTCGTCTGCCAGATAATTTTTCTTTCCTGGCAGGAATTGTGCCTGCAGATGTACTTGATAGGTCAGTGCTGTGCTTCACAAAGTCATGGCTTGCCTGCAGAGGGGGTAGGAATGTGTGCCCCTTGCTTATGTACCACATAACTGTAGTATTGTCCGTCTTTAGTAATAGTTGTCCTGGATGTAGTAGATCCTTGAAGGCTGTCAGGGCATTCTGTACAGCTAGCATCTCTTTTTGACTGATATGAAGATGCATTTGGTCCGAGGGCCACGTGCCCTGAATACATTTTCCTGCCATGTGTGGCCCCCAGGCATAATCCGATGCATCTGTTGTTAGTGTCTGCCTGGCTGTGGGTAAAGTGAAAGGCTGTCCCTTGTGGTGGCGACAGGCCAGTGCCCACCATCAAAACTCCTGTTGTAGGCAGGGAATAAGAGTTATTGTTTCCAGGCTGTGGCAATGTTGAGTCCAAACACTTTTTAGATACCATTGTAGCTTCCTCATACGCAGTCTTGCATATGGAATTAGTAGGATGCAGGATGCCATGAAGCCCAAAGCCTGCAGAATTTTTCTTGCAGGTAGCTGGGTCTTTGCTGCCATCATTTGAAAGTAATGAGTCAGTTGCCTTTGCTTTTCTGGTGTGAGATAAGCCATTTGGGCTGTTGTGTTTAAGCTTGCACCCAGGAATATTATCTCTTGAGAGGGCACTAGTTTTGATTTATTTTCGTTTACTGTGTACCCTAGGCAAATTAGTAATCTTTTTACAAACGCCAGATGCTTTAGTAGAATGTCCTTGCTCTCTGTTTGAATAAGGCAGTCGTCCAAGTAGGGATATATTTTAATTCTTTTTTGTCTGCAAAATGCAATTACTGGTGCCAGGCATTTTGTGGAGACCCTGGGCGCAGTAGATAAGCCAAAGGGCAGTGCAGAGAATTGGTAATGCATTGAGCCAGCTATGAATCTGAGGTATCTTCTGCAAGATTGTCTGACTGGGACATACAGGTATGCCTCTTTGAGGTCCAAAGTAACTAGCCAAGCCTTCTTGCCCAGCATGGGTAGAAGTTGCTGTAGTGTCAACATTTTGAATTTTGGAACATCCAGAAAAGTATTTAGAATAGACAGGTCCAGTATTGGTCTCCAGGCTTTGTCCTTTCTGGGTACCAAGAAAAGTCTTGAGTAAAATCCTTGCCTCTGTTCTTGCTGTGGTACTTTTTAAATAGTCTTTATGTCCATGAGAGCAGAAATTTGTTTTTGTGCCTCTGCCCATTGATTTTGTGGCAGGTCTGGCATACCTTTTGACCTTGGTAGGGTGTGAAAGTGGAACCTGTAACCCTGAGAAACAATATTCAGTACCCATTTGTCGTGGGTGATCATGTGACAATTTTGTGAGAAAAGTGCTAGTTTTCCAGCTAAGGGTGCTGCCAAAAAGTAAGTGCTTGGCATTTGTAGAGGAAAGTCATTGGGACTGTTTCCTACAAGGTTGTGATTTGTCTTCTCTGCCTTTGGGGGCTGAAGCACCCCCCATTGTTTAGGTCTGTATGAGCCTTGGGGGGTGAGATCTGCCTCTTGGGTGTCTGTATCTGCCTCTTTGTTGCCTGTCTGACGCTGGAAAGGACCAATTTTTACAAGGCCAGTTCCTGCTAAATCTAGGTAGCTGAACCTGTAAGAAATCCTTCACTCTCTGCATTGATTTTGCTTTATCCTCCATTTTCTTCAACACCTCTTCTTCCTTAACACTAAACAAAGTATCATGCTGTAATGGAGCAGCCAATAATTTTGCTTTAACATGATCAGGTAAACTCTGTTCTTTTAACCAAGCATGCCTTCGAATGACAGAACCTGTAACAGCAGCTCTGCAAGATGCTTCTAATGAATCAAAACCACATTGCAAAGTATGCTTTCCCACTTGTTCAGCTGCATGCAATAAATCCTGCATTTCCTTGTTCTCAGGACATTCAGAGCTTGTAAGCATTTTCTGTTTTGGCAAAGACATTAGGTATTGTTGATATTTAAGCATATGAAACTGGCAGTTTAAAGCCCTTACAGTTAAAGTAGCAGAGGTGTAAACTTTGCCCCCCCATCTGTCCAGTGCTCCAGAATCCCTATCAGAGGGAACAGGGTTGTTTGCAGTGGAAGCCTTGACCCCTTTGGGACCCTGAGAAATGGTTTCTGGATCAGCAGCAGGGTTTTTATAAAGACATTTATGAGAATCTGGAACCCTGTAGTACCTATCTGGCTTAACTGGTGCAGGGGGTAAAGAATCCCGAGTCAAACTGGATTCAGAAAAAAAAACATCATCAACAATATCTAGTACAAGGGGGATAGCAAGAGGCCTGTGCTGAGGCAATAAAAGAAAGTCCCTAAGCCTTTTCTTGGATTCTGAATAATCCTGGCTCTCCCAATGGAAATGTTCCCTCATGGTGTGCAGGGTTTCTCCAAAAGAGTAGTCCTTAGGAGGAGAGGCTGAAGGAATAGATTCTTCAGCATCAGAATCCTCATAGGAAGGAAGAGAATATCCCTGTTCTGAAGAGGAATCAGAAGAAATAGAAACCTGGTCAGAGAAGTCATAGTCAGTGTCTTGCCTAGGCCTTTTATCAGGAAGGGGATGGGAGCCCCTGATCAAAGTAATTAGATCCTTGGCCATTATGAGCATCTGTTTCTTTGGCATGGATGACTGCCCAGGAGAATGCTGTACTTGTTTCTTTGTCTTTAAAGGTGTTTTAGACTCTGCCTTGGCTGCTGAAGAGGTCTTGATAGTAAGCTGTGTAGGTCTGAAAACACCCTGCCAGAAGCCTGCTCAGTGGCTCTGGACCCATCTGAGGGAATTGTTTCCGTAGGCCCAATACCTTGAGTTTCCAGAGGCCTAGCTGTCTCCATGTGGGAGTCGGAGGCGGCCTGTGGCTCTGAGGTAACGCGCCTCACTGAAAACCAGCGAACCGGCGACTGGCCTAGAAGAGGCTTCATTGTCGGTTTTGGACCTCGGATGCCTGTCTTTTTCTTTGTCCTTGTGCTTTTTATGGACTCCGGTCGTTGGTTGTTCCGACGGCATTATATAGTTAAACCTTCGGCCAGAGTAATGAAAAGCAAAATCGAACCGACGCTTAATAGTGCATTGGT
Organism: Protopterus annectens; assembly: GCF_019279795.1. Lineage (NCBI taxonomy): Eukaryota > Metazoa > Chordata > Ceratodontiformes > Protopteridae > Protopterus > Protopterus annectens. Next base: position 101,742,541 of record NC_056742.1, read on the forward strand.
TGAATCTAGCACAAAGCCAACAACTAGCAACGGCGTGGTCCGTGCCTAGGCAAGGAATACAGTAAGAATGAAAATCCTTATGAGGTATTTGCTTCCCACAAGAAATACAATTGTTAACTTTTGTCGGCCGACCGGCACTTGCGAAATGCTTTTGCTTTGGGCACCGCGCGGCAAGAAAGACTGAAGAAAATGGCGTCGGCTGCATCTTTTATACCCCTGGCGCACTGACGTCAGGGAAGAAGCGACAGCAACCGACGCCGGGCCTAGACATTGGAATTCTGGCCGACTGCGGGTAGCCTGCCAGCAGGATAACCCAACTGTAATGACTTCAACAGTGAAACACGATGAACATCCAGTATACTGCAAAAACTAAGACAGTAAAAGTCCTTACTTAACTTGTAAAGACCCACAAAGCAACTAAGCCCAATACGGGCACTATCTATAACAATTAACTATAGATTAGAAATACAGGGCTAAAGAGGCCCAGAGAGAAAAACCCTGACTATTAGAAAAAGATTAGTAAGTCTAAACAGGGCTAAAGGCCCACACAAAACAACTATCCAAAACTATAGATTCTATTATCTAATTTTCAAACACTAACACACAACTATCTTATGAAAAAGTCCAAAACAAAAAAGAAAGTTTTTTTTATCAAAACTTGCTGGTTTTTTTTTTATCACAAATGGTCCGAGCTAGGTGGATCACAGAGATCTCTCTTCCCGTGGCAAACTAGATCTGAGGTAATTCCAGCAGTGCATTGTGGGATAAGGGGCTTGGTCTCGAGCTACTGGCAAACCTTGAGCTTTGCTATCAGCCGTGTCGGAGCGGAGGATTGCCTCCGAACCCATCAGTGAGAATAAATGGCGAGATTTAACAACTTCACATTCTGGATATTCCTTTGTCTGCAAAAGGCAATGGCCGGAGCCAGACATTTTGTGAAAACTCTGGGAGCAGTAGATAAGCCAAAAGGAAGCGCAGAGAAAAAAGTGCTGAGATCCTGCTCTGAAATGGAGATATTTCCCGAATGTTTCCATGACAGGAATATGGATGTAGGCCTCTTTTAGATCTAGGGTGGATAGTCAAGCATCCTTGGACAGCATGGGTAGCAGCTGCTGGAGGGTGAGCATTTTGAATTTTGGGATCACCACAAAGGTGTTTAGAATAGAAAGATCGAGGATGGGGCGCCAGGTGCCCTCTTTTCTGGGTACCAGAAACAGTCTGGAGTAGAAACCTTGACCTCTCTGTCCTACAGGAACGTGCTCTACTGCCCTCATATAGAGCAGGGAAAGGACTTGCCTTTGCACCTCTGCCCACTGTATTGGAAGTAGATCTGGGAACCCTTCTGGGGTGTGGAAAGAAAATATGTATCCCTGGGACACTATGTTGAGAACCCAGCGGTCGTTGGTAATGGTGGCCCAAGTGCTTGCATGAAAGGAGAGTTTTCCTCCTAGGGGTAAGTGAAGGTGGGCAGAGGGGGGGGGGGGTGCGGGAGAGGGAGGTGAGTCATTGTGAGTTCTTACCATAAGGGGTGGCTTAGAACTCCCAGGTTTTGAAGTGGTTGTAGTCCACTGCTTAGATCTATGCATTTCCTGTAGCTGCTGTCTGGGGGTCTGGGCTGGGCTGGACTGGCTTAGTGGGAGCAGAAAAGGACTAGTGCTTGGTAGGACAATGCCTGCTGAACCTCGGTGGCTGGACCTGCAAGAAATCCTTAACTGTCTGCATAGATTTTGCTTTTTCTTCCATCTTTTTTAAGACCTCTTCTGTCTTAGTGCCAAATAAGTTGTCTTTGTGCAAGGGGGCATCCAACAATTTAGACTTGACATGGTCTAGCAAGGGTTGTTCCTTAAGCCATGCATGCCTTCTAATGACAGATCCGATAACTGCTGCCCTGCAAGAAGCTTCTAGGGCGTCAAAACCACAGTGCAAGGTGTGTTTAGTTACTAGACTTGCAGAATGCATTAACTATTTTTGAACTCTTTAGATTCTACACAAGCAGGAAAGAAAGACATTTTTTGTTTGAGAAGTTCCAGGGTATGTTGCTGAAATTTTAGCATATGGAATTGACAATTTATTGCCCTGACAGCAAGAGTAGCTGAGGTGTATAGCTTTTTACCCCATCTGTCTAGTGCTCGGGAATCCCTATCTGAGGGGGTGGGATTCTTATCCGAGGTTACTTTAATCCCTTCAGGCCCTTGAGAAATTATCTCAGGGTCAGCAGTAGGATTTTTAAAAAGAAATTTGTGTGAGTCAGGGACTCTATAGTACCTGTCTGGTTTTCTGGGTGCAGGAGGGAGAGTGTCAGGAGTCAAGCTGGATTTCAGGAAAACATCCTCCATAGCATCCAGGACTGAGGGGATGGCCAAGGGTCTGTGCTGTGGAAGATCCTAGAATTCCTGGAGTCTCTTTTTAGACTGAGGGTAGTCCTGACTGTCCCACTGGAAATGCTCCCTTAAGGTATGATGGGTTTCCCCAAAGGAAAAATCCTCTGGCGGATAAGCAGAAGGGATGGAATCTTCTGCATCAAAATCCTCATAAGTAGAGAGGGGTTGCATGTCTTCATATTCAGATGCATCAGAGTCATCTGACTCTTGTTCAGAAAAAAGCTACAGGGGGCAGATATATTTTCCTTTTGGAGGGGGTAGCTTGGCTTCCCCTGATCAGCATGATAAGGTCTTCTGCCATTTTAAGCATTTGAGACTGAGGCAAGGAAGCAGGTGCCTGACATTCAGTCGTCAGTTTCTTGGGTGTGGTTTATACCCTGGGCCTAAAAAACTTGGTAGTTTTCGAAAGAACGGTAGTCGGGAAAGAAGACGTTGGTTTGTGTCGAGAATCAGTGGTGCAAAGGACTTCCTTGGAAGCCGGTGCCTACTCAGCGACCTCAAACCCCTCCAAGGTAGAGAAGACTGCAGGATCTTTAGTCAAAGAAGAGTTTTGTGGCATACAGGACTCCGAAAGGGTCTCAGTAGCAGCCTGCGAATCCACAGAAGCGGGCATCAGGGGCTACTTAAGCGCCTCACTGAAGATTTGAGAACTGACAACTAGCTTAATGGAAGCGTCGTCGGTAGGTTTGGACCTGTGCAGTCTGTCTCTGTCTTTATCTTTATGTTTTTTTGGAAGATCTGCTGTCGGATGACTTACCGAAGCCATATCGGAGTTCGAGGACTATAAGCGAAAATATCTAGCTACAATAAAGGCCCAACGACGGATAGTTCTGGTGTTGAACAAAGCATAGAAGCGACAACAGGGGACGTCGTGGTCTGGGCCTAAACAAGTGATGCAGGAAGAATGAAAATCTCGGTGTGATATTTGCTTTCCATAGGTGAGACAATTATTAACTTTTTCTGGCATCGGTTAGTGCAAGAAAAAAGGATCTCCAACGGGGTACTAACTTTAGAAGACTTCAATTTAGTAGACGAAACTTGGGTAGTGGCCAACTGGCACTCGTGCGAACTTCTTCTGCTTCAGGCTCCGTGGCAAGTAAGACTGATGTAATGGCGTTGGCTGCCTTACTTTATACTACTGACGACCTGACGTCAGTCCTGAAGCGACAGCAACCGACGCAGAAATACTAAGCCTCAGGTATTCGGGCTGGCCGAGGGCTACCCTGGCAAGGATAACCCAAATGTGATGACTGCAAGAGCGAAACACGAACATCTAACGTTGGGTGGCACAATGCCAAGGCACTTCTATGGCCTAGGCTTGTAAAGGCTCCAGGGGCATTAGCCTAGTACACACCTATGAACATGATGAAATGGTAGATAAATGAACCTAGACAGAGAAGTACAGAAGGCCACAGGATAGTAACTCACGCAACTATTGTAAAACCAGAAAAACCCTAGCCCATAGTGTGTACTGGTTATGTTGATGGCAACAAGCAGAAAAACATTTCCATTTGCTGACACTGGACTTTGCAGTAGCATGCTTTCTTACCTCCACTACTATCTGCTGCACATCTCAGTAAACAGGTACCTAAAGGGAATTAAGACCGTATCATACATGCACTCAGTTTAAGTTGGTAGGGGTTGAGACATATCAAACACCCCTGAGCTTGTGCATGTAGACCCATTCTGTGAGGAAGCTTGTTGTAACTGCCCCTGGCCATTTGCAAAAGAAGGGAGAACCACTGTTGCCTTGGCCACAAGGGAATCACCGCAATGATTTTGGCGATCTTCAGATGTACCCTGTCTATCAGTGGAAATGGTGGAAAACCATAAAGAAACACTCTTGTCCAAGGGAAAGGTATCTGTCTTACAGGTCTTCTTGCATGGAGTCCTGCAGCACAAATATTGTTAGCTGACTGTTCAAAGAAAAGGCAAAAAGTTTTAATTGAGGAATTCCCCATAGATCAATCAAATCTTGAAAGACCCCTGTTCCAGTTTCCTTTTATGAGGGTCTGTCCTCGTCCACTGCATCTTGTCTACTGCAGAATTTTTTCTGACAGAAAGGAAAGTTGTGTAAAATCTTACCATAACCATAGATGTCCTTCTCTTCCATGTTGCAGTATTCACTAGTGGCTTTACCCTGCTTCCCATCAGCTTGCCCGGCCAGGTTTTGAAAGCTTTTCCAGCCCCTGATGGCATGTTGGACGTCTGACATTTTGGCAAGTAAGTGGGCTACAAATATGACATCTGAATGCACCAGTCCTCAGAACCAAGAGGCCCCAGACAGAGCCAGTCCTGATGGCATAGCCTGTATAGGAGCTGAGTAGAGCAAGTGCAAGGAGAAGAGAGGGATGGAAGGAGGGAAAGAATACAGCAACATGGAAGAGAAGGACATCTACAGTTATGGTAAGATTTTACACAACTTTCCTATGTCCTTCTATTCCAATGTTGCAGTACTCACTAGTGGGTGAGTACAAAAGCTCACTGATGGCTGGGAGGTGGTCTGGAAGGGGATTCCAGGAAGCCATGCAGGACAGCCCTGCCAAATCCTGCTCTGGTCCTCAAGATATGGTCCAGCTTACAAGGTCTGGTGAAGGTGTGCACAGAAGACCAGGTAGCTGATTCCAGAATGGAGTCAGTATCTAGACCTTTAATGAAAGCCCTAGAGGAAGCCATGGCTCTTGTGGAATAGGCTTTGACGTTGCCCATTAGTGTCTTTCCATGGTGTAAGTAACAAAAGGAGATAGCCCTAGCAATCCAAGAAGAAATTGTTTGTTTCCCCACAGCTTTCCCCAGAGCCCTGGGGTGGAAAGAAACAAACAGCTGGTCTGATTTGCGTATAGACTTGGTCTTATGCAAGTAGAAACCAAGTTGCCTGTGTACATCTAGGGAGTGAAGGACTCTCACCGTCTCCCTGAGGATTTGGAAAGAAGTTAGGCAGGTGAACAGCCTGATTTAGGGAAAGGTCATTGACCACTTTGGGGGTGAAAGAAGGATTAATCTTGAGGGTGACCATGCCCATATGGAAACCTAGGAAGGGTGGGGTGGCCATAAGGGCTTGGAGCTCTGAGACCCTCCTGGCTGATGTCAAAGCTACTAGCAAGTACTGCTTTCCAATTGCAAAATTTCAAGTCATACTTGCCAGCTGGTTCAAAGGGTGGCACAGTGAGCTTTTCCAGCACATAAAGATGCCAGGGAGGAGGAGTCGGTCTTCTGGGGGTCTTAAGTGTAAAACTCCCTTTAGGAATAGCTTGGCTGGAAGTCTGGAAGCTAGTGGAGGTTGAATTAAAGGCAAATTCCTGTCCAGCAGCTCTATCTGTCTTTTGTAACACCAGACAGAAAACCTTCTCCATTTAGAGAGATGAGATTTCCTAGTATTTGGTGTCCTGGCCTCCTGCAGGACTGAGAACATGTCATTGTTGTACAGGTGTCTGAAGGGAATCAGAATCCTATCAGCCACAGGGAGAGGTGCAAGGATCTCAACTGTGGGTGAATCTGTGTCCATTGGTGCTGTGCAAGTAGATCCACTGAGGAGGATAACTTGTGGTGACTGCCCTTGGATAGATGAAGAAGTAGGGGTAACCAAGTGCTGCCTTGGCACATAGGGGAGTCACCAACAAGATTTATGGTGAGTCCTGCTTTCAGTATGAATCTCTGGATTGGAGGGAAGGAGGGGGGGGCATACAGAAATCTCCCCTTCCAAGACATTAAGAAGGCATCTGTTTGTATAGCCACTGGATCTCGAGTTCTGGAGCAATAGCTCTGGAGTTGCCTGTTTGTGGTGGAGGCCAACAGGTCTATCTGTGGAATACTCCACCTGTGGATCAGATCCAAGAATAGATCTCTTGACAGCATCCATTTGTGACTGTCTGAGGATGTTCTGTTTAAGGAGTCTGCCTGACAATTGTGTTGGGATGGGATGTAGGCTGCCTGGAGGGAGATCCCCTGGGTGACAGCTGGATCCCATACCTGTAGGGCTAGCCTGCAGAGGAGGTAGGACGTCATCCCTCCTTGCTTGTTCAGGTACCACATCACTTTGGTGTTGTCTGTGAAGATCTTCAGAATGCCCTGTCAAAGGAAAGGTTGAAAGGTCTGCAGGGAAAGAAGTATGGCTGACATTTCCTTAATGATGATGTGCCACTGTTTGTGCTTGTCCACAAACCTTGCACTGTTTTTGTGTCCAGCGTTGCACCCCAGCCCAGATTTGACGCGTCTGTGTGCATGATCTGAGAGGGAGAGGGCAACTGTAGGGAAAGCCCGAGTTTTGGGCAACATGGGCCAGCCACCACTTCAGCTCTTGGTGGAAGCAGGGAAGAAGTGGGATCTTGAACTCTAGGGGGTGTGAGTGCTGGGTCCATACTGAGCGAAGATACCATTGCATTTTCCTCATGTGTAACCTTGCCAGTCGTAGCATGGGAATAGTGGCTGTTATGTGGCCAAGAAATCTGAGGAATTCCCTCGGTCAAAGCGGGTGAAAGGAGGGCAGATTGAAGGTGTTGGATCAGGAAAAGCACTTTTTCCTGAGGTAGAAAGGCCATCCTGAGGTCTGTTCTGATTCTGCATCCTAGGAAGACAATGTCTTGTGTAGGATTTAGTTTTTATTTGGGGAAGTTTATGAGGAACCCTAGAAACTGCAGCAGGAGCAGGAGGTCCTTTGTGTGGCCCAGGAGGATTTGTCTGTCTGCTGCTTGAATTGTAACTCAGGAACCTCACATGGCCTTCCTGAAAACACTAGAGGGATAAATGTATCACCAAACACCATCATACTAGGAAAGTTCCTGGAATTCATAAACTCAAATGCCATGGAACAACACCTGAAATAAAAAGACCACAGTCTGAATCACTTACAAATGCCTTCTACCAGCACCTGCAGGACTGCATGGATAAGGCAATCCCAAACAAAACAAAGACTCTTTGTACCAAAGGCAAGCATCCAGTCTGGGTGGACCCCAGCCATAAACAAACTCTACTTGATCACTATAAGTAAAGACAATCATAAGGCCTTCTTTAGCTATATTTAGAAACCTGGGAGGAAACTCCCAGATATAAATGATGTGAAGATTACTGATCCTACAGACATTGCCAACATACTGGCTGACAGGTTCAGTGGAGATATCTATAAAGTGAGAACTGAAAAACACAGCATCCATGGGACCTGATGGTGTCCCCGGCTGTGTGCCCATGAAACTCAATGAGAATTAAACCCACAGCTAGGACAGCTGTTTAATCAAAGTCTACCTCTGGATGCGTGCCCCAGGGGGCGCACTTGCACTGCATGGTACCACTTCACAAGCAAAGTCTTACCTCTGGATACTATTACAGGGGGACCGTAACTGTGTACCACACCACTTCACAAAAGGTGCCTCCATTGACAAGCCTTATCTGCAAAGCCATGGAGAGGATCATAATGGACCTCATAAATAAAGACATAGAAATTTTGCAGACTTTTTGGATCCAGTTTTTGGCTTTGTCAAAGGCAGATCATGCCAGCCATTGATGACTGACAGCAGAAAGAACCCACAGGGTCAGCTTCTGCTGCGCCATATCAACTCACAGCCTAGTGGTGTCCCACAGTCACAGGGTCTCAGTCCTGGGCCCCTGTGTGTTACTTCTCTAAGTTTCAGCAAACACAAATAGGTGGCAATCCACTGGGGACCCAGGTTGATAGTAGTCTGTCATTCGACACCCATGTAGCTAAAGTAGTTAGGAAGACCTTCTCATCTAGATCAAGGGAGGTCATAGTCTCCCTTTACTCATCACTCATCAGACCAATGATTGAGTACAATGCCCCATTCGGAATGTATCTGACCCGACACTTGCAGCAGCTGGAGAGGCCACAAAGTTCCTCACCAAAAGGATAAAGGGTCTCAAAAATCTGTCCTATGCTGCGACTGAAAGAACTCCAGCTCTATTCAGTAAACACCACTGCTACTCAGGGTGACCTTTGCCTAACATACAAGGCCATGTCAAACCCAGATTTGATGAATATGCTTCACCTCAAAAATCTAGATCCATCAGAGTTCAAGAGAAATCTTGACCAATGGATGGGAGATGATTACCTCAGTGTCACTGCTCGACAGAGGCACAGGGTGCTAAGCCACAAAGCGATGGGCTAGGCTTGTAAATAATGCGGGCAGATAGCCTAGTATGAACCTATGAACCTATGAACCTATGAACCTATGAGCAGGTCATCTAGGTATGGGATAATTTGCATACCACTTGTCCTGCAGTAGGCGATGACTGAGGCTAGGCATTTGTAAATACCCTTGATGCAGTAGAGACTCCAAAGGGCAAGGCACAGAACTGAAAATAAGAGGAGCCTGCTTTGAATCTGAGGAATTTTGTGGAGGACAGTTTTATGGGAATATGGAGATAGGCCTCCTTAATGTCCAGGGTCACCATGAAGGCCTGGGGAAGGATGAGGGAAATAGAATGGGTAGTGTTATCATCCTGAAGGAGGGGACCTTCAGGAAAGGGTTGAGATGAGAAAGGTCTAAGATGGGTCTCCACGGTCCTTTCTTTCTGGGCATCAGATTATGCAGTGGAAGTCTTTCCCTCGAGCAGGGGGGGGGGGGGGGGCGAGTTATATGGTGCCTTGGAGCAACAGTTTGTTTAGGACCTCGGGAAGGAGGGACCACTGAGGGAGGGTAGAGGTATAGGGAGTCTTGGAGGAGGAGACATCCAAGACATGAATTAACCCTCCTTCAGGATAGACAAAACCCATTTGTCGAATGTCACTAGGGTCCATGCAGGGAAGCAATGAAATAGACAGGAGGATAGAGGTATGGTGGAAGGACAAGGGGAGAAAGGGAGTTGGATGCTGCCTGCCCTTTCTGGAAAGAGGAGTCTCTGGGCAGTGGCCTGAGGAGTTCTAGGCCGAGTAGACGGTCTCCTGTGAGGTCTTCTAGACCTGAAGGGGGCAGAGGGCCTTGAGGACTTTCTTATAAATTGTGTCTTGGCTGGATAGTTCCTCTAAAATTTTGGGATACGGAGACAAGTAGATGCTTCAAATCTTGGAGCGCTTTCCCTTTTTGTTGGAGTGACTTGAAAAAATCAGTCACCGTGGTGCCAAAAAGGGCAGAGTAATCCAAAGGAGCATTGAAGAGTTTGGCCTTTAAGTCATCCTGTAGGGGCTGTAGACGCACCCAGGAGTATCTCCTCAATACAGATGGAGATGCAGCTGAACTGGCAGAGGCCTCAGCTGCATCGTATGCACACCTTAGAGAATGTTTACTGACTTGGGAGATGAGCCCGAACAAGGAAGGCTGGGATGCCTTCGCAGAGCAGTCGGGGATCTCACCGAGTTCCTTAGAAACTTTGTCCAGTAAGGCCAAAGAGTATTTGGCCATGTGTGACTGGTAATTTGTAGCCCTAAAGGCTAGGGTGGCAGAAGTGTACATCTTCTTCCCCACCTTTCCATGGCCTTGCTGTCTTTATCTATGATTAGGTCATATGATTATCTATGTCATTAGGTCAACAAATGTAAAATAAAATAAAATACATAAATCTGCAGGCAGGACAGTGGTAGTAGGGAGAAGTTTGGTAGCCCTGTCAGCAGCAATAGAAATAGTTGCTGGGTCAGCTGGCGGGCATTTGAAAAGGAATTTTTCTGCATCAGGTACCCTTTACAACTGGTCAGCCCTTCTAGGGGCAGGTGGCTGGGAATCTGGGTTGATACATGCTGCAGCAAAAGCATCCAGGAAGGCAGGCTGGACACGAGGAATTGGGGCCGGTTAGGAGATTCCATCTGGATCAGGTCATAGAAACTTTTTTGGGCCTCAGACATGTTCTGTCTGAACAATCCCATTTAAAATGTTCTCTCATAAGATGGACTGTGTCCCCAAAAGTAAGGTCTCCCACAGGGGACTCAGGTTCAGCAGAGGCTTTCTCTAGGGATCCATACCCGAGAGGGGAAGAAATTTGTGAAGAGTAGGACAAGGATTTCTCTGAGGAGTCAGAAATTTCTTCTACTGCAGGTTGGCTAGCCTGGGGAGGCTTGGGTCTAAGAAGAGGTGTAGCTGCCTAAGGGAGGACTGCAGTGGGCCTAAGGGCCAGGAAGGCATTGTAGAGGCTCTGGCAGAAGGCCTGCCAGTCTGGCAAGGCCTCTGGGGTTGAAGCGATATGCCTCGTCTTCTGTTTTCTCTTGGTAGGCCTAACCGGCGTCTGGCTGGCAGTCAGCCTGATAGTCATAGAAGGTGCAGCTGAGGCCTGCCCAAAGTGCCCATCCCAGAAACTGGTTCCACCCTGGTGTCTGAATCAGGTGCCGGGATATCCTCCCCAGACGTGTTATCTGCTCTGGATTGTGCGGCCTCCTGATAGGTACCCGCTTTATACGATGTGGTGGACGCTGGTTCCTCGGCCAAGCTAATGGCGGCTACAGGCTGAGAATCGGCAGAGGTAGGTGCAGTGGAAGTAGACAGATGTGTGGGCTTGGCCCTCTTCCTGGGTGGTTCGGATGGGGTGTCGGAGGCGGCTTCCATACTGAGAGCGATCTAAGACGTTGGGTTTCAAGGTATAAATCAAGGCTCTGAAGTCAGCAACGAAGGGTCTTAGGGACGAATGACTTACTAATGGTGCAGTTTTTATCATTGTGATCCCTACCCAAACAAGAGAGACACTGCTCTTGGGTGTTTTTGTGGGGAATCTGATGACCACAGTTGCACTTCCTCTTACCGGACATTAACAGACTATAGCAATACAAAAAGAACTGAAGAAAATCCTCAATGGGGTACTTATCTTAATGTGAAACTGATCCGACATCCTCAAGTAGCAGGAAAGTACAGTTTTGTACCTACCATAAATGTAGATGTCCGATAGATATGCAACTGCAGTCATAACATATGGGTTGTCCTGCCTCAGGCAGCCCTCGGTTGGACGGATTCCAAAGTCTGGGTCCGGCGTCTGATGGTGTCGCCTCCTCTCCGACGTCAGAGCGGCTGGAGTATAAAGGCATCGGCCGACGCCATCTTCTTCAGTGTTTCTTGCCCCAGATGTCAGGTGCCCTCCTAGGAAGGCTAAATTTGGTGAATGGATAAACAATTCCAAACATGCACAACAGTAATAAACAGATACACCATAGGAGATACCCCCAGCTAATAGAAAAAGGGGAAGTGGACCCATAAAGAAAGTTACAGAGGGGTAGGAGGGTGGGAAAATCCGACTGCAGTTGCATATCTATCGGACATCTACATTTATGGTAGGTACAAAACTGTACTATGTCCTTCAAGAATGCAACTGCAGTCATAACATATGGGTTGAATACCATAGCCAAGCTGGGGTGGATGGAACTAAGAAAGGGATGGTGTAGCTAAAATGCCCTGCAGGACTGCCGAAGCAAAGCCTGCTCGGGATCTGGAGTATAAAGGCAGGTTGTAGTGCTTGGTAAATGTATGCACGGAGCTCCATGTAACAGCCTCTAGAATGTCCTTTGTAGCCACTCCTCTTAGGAAAGCTGTGGATGTGGCTATAGCTCTGGTGGAATGTGGCCTAATATTGGCTGGCACACCTTTTCCATGGAAAGAATAGCAGAATCTGATGCAGTGTCCAATCCATTTTGAAATTGTTTGTTTGGAAATTGCTTTTCCTTGTACTCCAGCAGCATAGGCTACAAACAGTTGGTCAGACTTCCTGGTGGCTTTAGTTCTGTCCAAGTAGTACTGTAGTTGCCTGTGTACGTCCAAAGTATGCAGTAGTGTTTCCCCCTTGTTTTGAGGATTGGGGAAGAAAGTAGGCAGGTGTATAGCTTGATTTAAAGACACCCTGGAAATTACTTTTGGCATGAATGAAGGATTGGTTCTTAGAGAGACTCTGTCCTGATGAAAAATGAGGAAAGGAGGTACTGCCATGAGTGCCTGTATCTCCGAGACTCTTCTTGCTGATGTGACTGCCAACAGAAAAACTGTTTTCCATGTTAGAAACTGTATTTCTGAAGTTGCTGCCGGCTCACAGGGGGGAAGAGTTAGTTTTTCCAAAACGAAATTGAGGTCCCATGCAGGTACTGGCTGTTTTCTGGGAGGTTTGATATTCTTTATCCCTCTGAGGAACTGTCTTAGCAAAGGATGTGAAAACACTGGTGGGTCACAATTGAATTTTGCTGAGATTGCTGAGGCGTGAATCTTTATGGAAGAATATGAGAGACCAGTATGAAAATTCTGCCAAGTATTCCAATATCTGATGTATACTCAGTACTGTTGTATCCTGACCCCTGTTGGCATTCCAGATGCTGAATCTCTTCCACTTGGCTGAATAGGTTTTTCTGGTGGAAGGTCTGCGTACTTCCAGTAAGATCTCTTGAACTTTTTTGGAAAGAGAGATAGTGGAAGGCGCTATGGTAACCTCCAGGCTGTCAGATGTAATGTTTTCAGGCTTTGATGAACAGTCCTGTAATTGTGTTGTGTTAGAAGCAGAGGCCATAGGGGCAAAGGCCACGGTTTGGTCCGAGTTATGCTCAACAGCAATGGGTACCAGTGCTGCCTTGGCCAGTCTGGAGCTATCAAAATGCCTGTTGGTTGTTCTGCTTTGATCTTCAGTATCACCTTGGTCAGCAGTGGTAGAGGAGGGAATGCATAAATTTTTAGGGAATTCCAGCTGAAGGAGAGAGCATCTGTTTTCCAGGCTAGAGGATGGTGGGTCCTTGTACAGAACTTTCCCAGGTGATGATTCATGTGAGAAGCAAAGAGATCTATGTCCGGTCTTCCCCATGTCTTTGTTATTTGTGAGAAAATGTGAGGATGTAGAATCCATTCGTGCGGATCCAAGAAATTTCTGCTCAGCTTGTCCGCCAGCACATTGTCCTTGCCTGGCACAAACTGGGATTGCAAATGTATCTTCAGACTCAGGGATTTTTCCCAGAGAATCATCGTTAGTCTGCAGAGGGGATAAGAATGAGCGCCTCCCTGCTTGTTTATGTACCACACGACCATGGTGTTGTCTGTCCTTATTTGCAAATGTCCTTGTTGTAGTGATTTTTCGAAAGTCTTGATTGCATGTATCACTGCCAACATTTCTTTTTGGTTTATGTGCAGATGTCTTTCCCTTGGTGTCCATTGACCTTGAATGCATCTGCCGTCCATGTGCACCCCCCCCATCCATGATCTGAGGCGTCTGTTGTAATCATTTGGCCTGCTTGAGGTCTGTTGAAAGGCATGCCTTTGTTTAACTGACTTGTTTGAGCCCACCACAAAAATTCTTTTTGCAGACATGGAATGAGTGGGATTACGTCCTCTAGGCTTTGGCTGTGTTGGGACCATAAGCTTTTTAAGTACCATTGCAGCTTTCTCATATGAAGTCTTGCCAAGGGTATCAGAAGAATGCAAGATGCCATGAACCCCAGGGCCTGCAGGATTTTCCTTGCAGTCAGCTGGGAGAGCCTTGCTAGGCCTTTGAAGTATTCTGGTAACTGCTGTTGTTTTTCCTCTGTGAGGTAGGCCATTTGTGTTTCTGTGTCCAGTTTGGCTCCTAGGAAAACAATCTGTTGGGAAGGCAGTAGTCTTGATTTCTGAAAGTTGACTGTGTATCCCAAGGCCTGCAGTAATTGAATGACATAGTCCAAGTTTGCTATTAAGGTTTGTTTGTTGTCTGCTTGTATGAGGCAGTCATCCAGGTAGGGGTATATTTGAATCCCCTGGAGTCTGCAGTGTGCCACTACTGATGCCAGGCATTTCGTGAACACTCTGGGCGCAGTAGATAAGCCAAACGGCAATGCTGAGAATTGATAATGCTCTGTTCCTGCAAGAAATCTGAGGTATCTTCTGCAGCTTTGTCTGACTGGGACATGCAGGTATGCCTCCTTGAGGTCCAGAGTGACCAGCCAAGACCCCTTGCCCAGCATGGGAAGGAGTTGCTGCAACGTCAGCATTTTGAACTTTGGCACAATGAGAAAAGTATTTAGAGTAGACAAGTCCAGTATAGGCCTCCATTTGTTTTCTTTTCTTGGAACAAGGAACAGTCTTGAGTAAAATCCCTGGCCTTGTTCATGAGGAGGAACCTTTTCTATTGCTTTTATACTTAACAGCTGTGAAACTTGAATGAGTGCCTCTGCCCTTTGATGATGTGGCAGGTTTGGCATGCCTTGTCTTATTGGTAAAGTATGGAAGTGGAATCTGTAACCCTTGTCTATTAAATCCAGAATCCCGTTGTCCTTGGTTAAGATATGCCAGTTTTTTGAGAATAAGGATAATTTTCCGCCCAAAGGTGCTTCTCTTTGAGCCTTTGTAGGCGGTATGAAAGTCAAGTCATTGTGATTGTCCTTGTGGTGCAGCTGGGCTGCCTGCGCCACTTCTTTGATTTGGAGGTTGCCATTGGCGGCCCCTGTAGGAGCCTCGGTATTGGCCTCTACCTCGGGCACGCCTGCTTTTTCCCCTTTGAAACTTGTCAGAGTCTGGGAAGGACCAATTCTTTGAAGGCCAGTTTCTGCTGAATCTGGGTGGCTGAACCTGGAGGAAATCCTTGATTGTCTGTACTGACTTAGCTTTTTCCTCAATGGACTTCAACACATCTTGTGCATTAGCACCAAAAAGCTTCTGTTTTTCCAGAGGTGCATCAAGTAATTAGAAGTTATGTACTCACCATAACGTTCCATCTGAGTAGGTGTATTCATTTGTCTGCAACCTGTGGGTTATGGATCCGATATCGGATCCGAACCAGCATGGTTTTCCAGCTATGGATCCGAGCTCTCAGCTCCTCCCCTCACCCATAATTCCCTGCTCTCCCTACATGACCTCAGATCGAGTTTGCCAACAGTATGAACACCCTGAAAAGGGTAACACATAATATGCAGGAAACTAAAAAGGCCAGGGTGATAGGAGGGCGGGATGGTTGCAGACAAATGAATACACCTACTCAGATGGAACGTTATGGTGAGTACATAACTTCTAAATCTGAAGTAGGAGATTCATTTGTCTGCAACCTGTGGGACAGAGTCCCCAGCTACCTGAATCTTGGGCGGCCATCATGGAAGGATATTCGAGCACCCTTGAGCCAAAGGATGCTCTACCCCTAGATGTAATATCCAACTTGTAGTGGGAAATAAAGGTATGAGATGAAGCCCAAGTGGCTGCTGAACAAATATCATCCAGAGGAATCCTAGCCTTAAAGGCCGCCGAGGTAGAAACTGACCGGGTTGAATGGGCATGTATTCCCTCCGGTGCGGGCCTTCCAGAAGCTTGATAAGCCAATAAGATGCACTGCGAAATCCAGCGTGATAATGAAACTTTAGAAATTGGCTTGCCTAAATTAAATTTAGCAAAGGAAATAAACAACTGGTCGGATTGCCTATGACCAGCTGTCCTGTTTAGATAAAATCTAAGTTGCCTGTGAACATCTAAGGAATGAAGCTTGTATTCACCCTTGTTTTGATATTTAGGAAAGAAAACAGGGAGGTTAATGGACTGATTAATAATTGCTTCAGAAGCTACCTTAGGAAGAAAAGACGGGTTTGGTCCTGAGGTATACACGGTCCGGATGAAAGACCAAGTAAGGAGGCTTGGCTGATAAGGCTTGAAGTTCTGAAACTCTCTTGGCCGAGGTAATGGCTACTAAAAAGGCCGTCTTGAAAGATAAAAATTTCAGATCTACCGTCGCCGCAGGTTCGAAGGGAGGAGCGGTCAAGGCCTGAAGGACCAAAGAAAGGTCCCAAGGAGGAACCACTTGCTTTACAGGGGGCCTGAGAAGAAAAGTACCTTTTAGGAAAATATTACACAATTTGGCAGACATCAGTGGACTGGAGTTGTGACCAATATGATAATGAGAAATTGCCGCAAGTTGTACTTTGACCGTGGAACTGCTGGCACCATCATTAAAAAGAGTGGTTAAGAAGTCAAGCACCAGAGGAAGGGGAAAGTACAGTTTTGTACCTACCATAAATGTAGATGTCCGATAGGAATGCATCTGCAGTCCTTACAAATGGGTTGTCCTGTCGTCAGGCAGCCCTTCGGTCGGCCGGATTCCAAAGTCTGGGTCTGGCTTCGGCTGGTGTCGCACTTCACCCGACGTCATAGCTGCAGTTTTTCGGGTATAAAGGCATCAGCCGACGCCATCTTCCTCAGTGTTTCTTGCCCCAGATGCCAGGTGCCCTCTTTGATGGCTAGATTTGGATAAATGCCAATGTTTCCAAATAGTGAGAGCAAACACATAAAATAAGCATGTATGTACATATATACAAACAAATACACCATAACAGATCCCCCCCAAGCTAGCTGAAGGATGGCAAATACCCTAGGAGTACCACAGAGGGGAAGGTGGGTGGGTAATCCTGACTGCAGATGCATTCCTATCGGACATCTACATTTATGGTAGGTACAAAACTGTACTATGTCCTTCAAGGATGCATCTGCAGTCCTTACAAATGGGTAGAATACCATAGCTAAACTAGGGAGGAGGAAAAAGTAGAGATTATGGTGTAGTTAGGATCCCTTGCAAAACAGCAGTGGCAAAACCTGCTCGGGATCTAGAGTATAAAGGTAAATTGTAATGCTTGGCAAATGTATGCACGGAGGTCCAAGTAGCAGCCTCTATAATGTCCTTGGTAGCCACTCCTCGTAAGAAAGCTGTGGTAGTGGCTGTAGCCCTTGTGGAGTGAGGCCTGATGTTCTCTGGAGTTTTCTTTCCATGGTAGGAGTAACAAAATCTAATGCAATTTCCTATCCATTTGGAGATTGTTTTGAAATAGGTTTTCCTTCCTTTCCTGTTGCATATGCTACCAGAAGCTGGTCAGTTTTTCTATTGGACTTGGTCCTGTCCAGGTAGTAGCGTAATTGCCTATGTACATCCAAGGTATGCAACAGTTTTTCTCCCCTGTTCTGTGGGTTGGGGAAGAATGTAGGTAGGTGGATAGCCTGATTTAAAGATACTCTGGATACCACCTTAGGCATAAATGTGGGATTTGTTCTCATGGACACTCTATCTTGATGGAAGATCAGGAAGGGTTGCACTGCCATTAATGCCTGTAGTTCAGAGACCCTTCTTGCTGAGGTGATTGCCAGTAGGAAAGCAGTCTTCCAGGATAAGCATTGTAATTCTGCTGTTGCTGCTGGTTCGAAAGGGGGAAGTGTCAATTTTTCTAACACAAAGTTCAAGTCCCATGCTGGCAATAGTGGTTTCCTGGGAGGTTTTACATTTTTAATTCCTCTCAGAAACTGTCTGAGCAGAGGATGAGAGAAGACAGGAGGATCCAAGCTGTATTCTGCTGAAATAGCTGATGCATGTATCTTGATGGAAGAATAGGACAGGTCTGCATGGAAGAGCTCTGCCAAGTACTCCAGGATGTTGGCTATGTTTACTAGCGCCACATCTTCTCCTTTTGCAGTACTCCAAATGAGATATCTTTTCCATTTTGCTGCATAATTCTTTCTTGTTGAAGGTCTACGAGCCTCAAGGATTATGTCTTTAACCCTTTGGGATAAATCTGGGTTAATTGTCCTTATGTAATGTTCCAGGCAGTTAGCTACAGAGTTTTCAGGTTTGGATGCAGGATGTTGTAGTTGTTCTGTGTTAACAGCAATGGGATCAGGGGCAGTGTCCATATTTGTTCCCGAGACATGCTCCTCAGCAATGGGTACCAATGTTGTCTTGGCCAGTTTGGAGCTATCAGAATGATCCTTGGACATTCCTCTTTGATCTTCAAAAGCACCTTGTGCATCAAAGGAAGTGGTGGGAATGCATAAGCTGTCAGGTTTTTCCAACTGAAAGATAGGGAGTCCACCTTCCAAGCAAGTGGGTGGTACGTCCTTGTGCAGAATTTCTTTAGCTGGTGATTGAGTGGAGATGCAAATAAGTCTATTTGTGGTAATCCCCATTCTCTTGTGATGGCTTTGAAGATGTCCGGATGCAGCATCCATTCGTGGGCATCTGTGGTAGTTCTGCTTAAAATGTCTGCCAGAATGTTTTCTTTTCCGGTACAAAAATTGCTTGTAACTGAATGTTGTAGCTCAGAGCCACATCCCATAGGTCCAGTGCCAGCCGGCATAGAGGATATGAATGTGTGCCTCCCTGTTTGTTTATGTACCACATAACTGTGGTGTTGTCTGTCCTTATCATCAACTGACCTTCTTGGAGAAATGGTCTGAATGACTGGATTGCCAATTTTACTGCCAGCATTTCCTTTAGATTTATGTGCAGGCGCAGCTGGTCTTGAGTCCATAAGCCTTGTATGCACTTGTCCAGCATGTGTGCCCCCCAACCGAGGTCTGAGGCATCTGTCGTGATGGTTTGGCTTGGTTGGCTGTTGCAGAAGGGCAATCCTTTGTTTGATTGACAGGCCTGAGCCCACCATAGGAACTCCTGTTTCAGGCATGGGATTATTGGAATTTTGGTTTCTAGGCTGTGCTTGTGTTGGGACCACAAATTCTTTAGGTACCACTGTAGCTTTCTCATATGCAGTCTGGCATGAGGGACCAGAATTATGCAGGATGCCATGAAGCCTAGGGCTTGCAGTACTTTTCTTGCAGTTAGATGGTTCTGCTTTGTTAATGCCAAGTAGTAGACAGGTAGTTGCTCTTGTTTTTCTGCAGTTAGGAATGCCATTTGTTTTGCTGTGTCCAGCTCTGCACCCAGAAAGTTTATTCTTTGGGATGGAGTCAGCCTTGACTTTTTTATATTGACTGTATATCCCAGGGCTTGCAGTAGGTAAATGACTCTTTGTAAGTCTTCTGTTAGTTTGCTTTTGTTGTACGCTTGAATCAGGCAGTCGTCCAGGTAGGGATAAATTTGGATCCCCTGAAGTCTGCAATGAGCAATTACTGATGCCAGGCATTTCGTGAACACTCTGGGCGCAGTAGATAAGCCAAAGGGCAATGCTGAGAATTGATAATGCTCTGATCCTGCAAGAAATCTGAGGTATCTTCTGCAAATTGGTCGTATGGGGACGTGCAGGTATGCCTCCTTGAGATCTAGAGTTACCAGCCAAGACTCCTTGCCCAGCATGGGAAGAAGCTGCTGTAGGGTCAGCATTTTGAATTTTGGAACAACGAGGAATGTGTTTAAAGCGGACAGGTCGAGAATAGGCCTCCATTTGTTCTCTTTTCTTGGTACCAGGAAGAGTCTGGAGTAAAATCCCTTTCCTTGCTCCATAGATGGTACCTTTTCCACAGCTCTCATTCTTAATAATTGAGATATTTGCTTTAGAGCTTCTGCCCTTTGAGTAGGTGGTAGGTTCGGCATTCCTCTCTTTCCTGGTAGAGTATGGAAATGGAACCTGTAACCTTGGTGTATAGTTTGCAAAATCCATTTTTCCCTTGTGATGCAATGCCAGTTCTTTGAAAATAAGGTTAGCTTTCCGCCTAAGGATGCTTCCAGTTGTTCCCTGGTAGGCGGTGCCACATCCAAGTCACTGTGATTGTGTTGTGGTAGTGGTGGTGGCTGCGTCCGTGCCTCGCTGTTTGTTACCTTGCCACTGGCGTCCCCTGTAGGCACCCCTGGATTGGTTTCTGCCTCTTGAACGCCTATTCCTGCCTCTCTGTGTCTTAGAGGAGTCTGGAAAGGACCAATTTTTGGAGGGCCAGTTCCTGCTAAACCTTGGAGGTTGAACCTGTAAGAAATCTTTCACTGTTTGAACAGATTTCGCCTTCTCTTCCATCTTCTTTAGTACCTGCTGTGCAGGGGAACCAAATAAATTGACCTTGTCCATGGGTGCATCCAAAAGCTTAGATTTGACATGGTCTGGTAATGCCTGCTCTTTCAACCATGCATGTCTCCGGATAACTGTGCCAGTCATGGCTGATCTAAAGGAAGCCTCCAGTGCATCATAGCCACATTTTAAAGAATGGTTACTAACCTGCTGTATGTTATGTACCATTTCCTGAACATATTTTTTATCTAGAGATTCTTCAGAGGACAGCTTTTTAGTTAACTGGTCAAGCATAAACTCTTGATATTGAATCATATGGAATTGGCAGTTCAAAGCTCTAGCTGACAAAGTAGCAGAAGTGTAAACTTTTTTACCCCATCTCTCTAAGGATCTGGATTCCCTTTCAGAGGGGAGGGGGTTTTTAGCAGATGTAGCTGCTACAGCTTTAGGACCCTAGGAGATAGTCTCTGGATCTGCAAAAGGAGCCTTGTATAAATGGTGATGAGTGTCCGGGACCCCGTAGAACCTATCGGGCTTAGCAGGGGCCAGAGGTAATGAATCAGGAGCAGTGCAAGCATCATTAAATGCATCATCTACAACAGAAAGAACTGGAGGTATAGCTAAAGGCCTATGCTGTGGCAAATGTAGAAAGGTTCTAAGCCTTTTTCTGGAGTCTGAGAAATCTTGTCCCTGCCACTGAAATTGTTCCCTCATAGCATGCAAGGTTTCCCCAAAGGTAAATTCCTCAGGTGGAGAGGCTGAAGGAATGGACTCTTCAGCATCAGAGTCTTCGTAAGGGGAATAAGGAGCCTCAGGAGGGTCTGTATGTTCTGAGTCATCAGAGGAGTCATCTGTGGATACTGGTTCAGGGGGCTCTGCTCTAGGCCTCTTCTCTGGAGGTGGATGAGAGGCCCTGTCTGGATGAGGCTGGGAGCCACGAATTAAAGAAATGAGATCCTCAGCCAAAGAAAGCATATGGGAACTGGTGCTGGGCCTGTGAGAGGGGGGTTTAACAGGCACCGTTTTGGAAGCTTTAGCTGCTTTAGCCCTGGCAAAGGCCTTAATAGACATGGCTGCAGGAGGCCTAGCAGCTCCACGTGCAGGGGTTGAAATATTCAAGGGAATAGTGTCTGATAATTCCTGGGAAACCGCAACAGAAGGTTGGATTTCCAAAGCCGATTCCACCAGGCTAGAAGTGGCCTCGGTAGAAGGCATGTTTTCGGCCGGGGGAAGAACCGCTTGCTCGGTTTCAGCCGAAACCGAGACACTCGTGGTTGGCTTAACCGCGGTTTCGGCCAAAACCGCGGACCGCGAGTGTCGGTCCTTTTCCCTGCGTTTTGTGGTAATTTGTGAAGTCGGAGGGTCCGACGGCATGATATAAGCAAATTCTGAGCCGAAAAACTGTTCTGCAAATTCTGACCGACGTCTAAGCGTCCGTTGGTTAAAAGAAGCACAGGCTAGACAAGCTGCTACGTCGTGGTCTGGGCCTAAACAAGGTAAGCAGTAAGAGTGGAAATCTTTATGAGGTATTTGTTTCCCACAAGTTAAACAGTTATTCAATTTTTCTGACATCGGCTGAGGCAAGAAAGAGTCCCCAATGGGGTACTTAGCTTTTTTAGAAGTCTTAGAAGTAGTATTCGGTATGAAATCTCTGGTTCTGACCGACCGGCACTTGCGAACAGCTTCTGCTTCGGGCACCACGCGGCAAGAAAGACTGAGGAAGATGGCGTCGGCTGATGCCTTTATACCCGAAAAACTGCAGCTATGACGTCGGGTGAAGTGCGACACCAGCCGAAGCCAGACCCAGACTTTGGAATCCGGCCGACCGAAGGGCTGCCTGACGACAGGACAACCCATTTGTAAGGACTGCAGATGCATCCTTGAAGGACATCTGTGAAGGGATTTAGACCTTGCCGCTCCGCCCACAAGGAGAACCGTTTCCACTTGGTGCGGTAAACTTTCCTGGTGGATGGTTTATGAGCCGCCACCAGGATGGCCTTAACTGGGGACGAAATACCGGGAGTCCTGATCAGGAGTGGAACTGGAGCAGCCAAGCAGTCAGCTTCAGGTTGTCCAGATTCGGGGTTGATAAGCGGGATGGGTGAGATATCAGATCCGGAATGGGATCTAGAATCCAAGGAGGATTCACTGAGTGAGACCTTAGGAAAGGGAACCAGATCTGTCGAGGCCAAAATGGGGCAATGAGAATCATTCTGCACCCCAACCGAGAGGCTTTCTGAAGAACTTGGAGCATCAGTGGCAAGGGGGGGTAAGCATAAAGAAGACCGGGTGGCCAAGCATGCACCAGAGCGTCTCTTGAGGTATCTCCGGGAGGAGGTATAAGAGCGAAAAAACTGTCGCACTTGGTGTTTGAGGGAGACGCAAAAAGATCGCAACAAGGAGTTCCCCACCGTGCGAAAATGTGTTTCGCTACCTGAGCATTGAGAGACCACTCGTAAGGGGTGAGAATGGTGCGACTGAGTTTGTCCGCAAGGATGTTGGACCGACCCGGAATATGCGTCGCTATGAGAAAGCGGTTGGTGGAGATTGCCCATTCCCACACTCTCATGGCTTCTCGACAAAGAGGGTAAGACCTGGTTCCTCCTTGCTTGTTGATATACCAGACGACAGACATGTTGTCCGACTGAATCGCAATAGTTCCCAAGGGAAGAAAGGCCTGAAGTGCTAGCAACGCTAAGAGCATTGCTCTCATCTCTAGAACATTGATATGCAGTAAGGTCTCTGAATCGTTCCACGTGCCTTGGACCGTCCGGCCTGCAAAATGCCCCCCCCCGAGGCGTCCGTGGTCACCGTGGCGAGAGGGGGAGAAGCACAAAAGGGGCGGCCTCCGTGGAGATCTGGAGAGTGTAGCCACCACAGGAGGGACCGCATGCAAGCCTTGCTGATCGCAATGGGATGATGCATAGGAAGAGCAAGATACGACCACTGAACTAGGAGTGTCCACTGAAGGATGCGCATATTGAACCTGGCGAGAGGAAGAAGCGCTATCGCTGCCGCCATGGACCCTAGAGCCCTCAGGACCAACTCCGCCGGAACTGAGCTGGAGTGGAGAATGGCCCGCACCTGGAGCTGCAGATTTTGGATTCTGTCCGCAGTGAGGAAGGCTCTTAACCGTCTCGTGTCTAACCTGGCACCTATAAAATCTATGAAATGCGTGGGTGCTAGGATGGATTTTCCTGTATTTATTGTGATGCCCAGACGAGGAGCTAGATGGAGAAAGGAGTCTCGCGCCAATAATAGTAGATGCCTTGCTGGGGCGGTGAGAAGCCAGTCGTCCAGGTAAGGAAAGACCTGCACCCCCTGATGCCTCAGGTGGGCCGCTACCACTGCTAATACTTTGGTAAACACCCTGGGGGCTGTGGTGAGACCAAAGGGAAGGACCCGGAATTGGTAGTGACTGGCTCCCAGCCAGAAGCGGAGAAACCTCCTGGAGCGCCTGTCCATTAGTATGTGGTAGTACGCATCCTTGAGGTCTATGGAGCACATCCAGTGATTTTCTCCCAGAAGGGGGAGAATAGACTGCAACGTAACCATTCGGAATTTCTCCTTGGGAATTGCCAGGTTCAAGAGTGAAAGGTCTAAAATTGGTCTTAGATCCCCCGTCTTTTTTGGCACTAAAAAGAACCTGGAGTAGAACCCTGATCCAATCTGGTCTGGGGGGACGGGCTGGATGGCTCTTTTCTTTAGCAGATGGCCAATTTCTGTCAAAGCGGCCTCCCACTGACCGGGTGGAGCGTCGGGGAGGGACTTCAATTTTGGCATGTGATGAAATGGGATACAGTATCCTCTGGATACGATTTGGAGGACCCAGCGGTCTGATGTTATGGACTCCCATGCCGCTAGGTGCTCAGCGTCCCGACTGCCTCCAGAGTGGAGCAGCCGGGCAACCCTCAGGGCTGCTGCGGGCGTTCAGAGAAGGTTCTCTGGACCCGAAGTTCCTGGGAGCCCCTCTGCCCTGGGCGGCGTCCTCCCTGTCCTCCACTGCCACGGAAGGACTGGTTGTCGGGCGGGTTGGGATTGCTGCGACTTCTGGAACCACATCTTCTTCTGGCCCTTTTGGTTCCTAGAATAGGGCCTCTGGGGCACAGAGAAGCGGATTCGGCGGCAGACAGCGTCTTCCGTCCTTTCGCTTTGGGTCAAGGTATCACGAACAGTTTTGCCAAAGAGGCGGAACCATCGAAGGCGTTCAAAGACGCCTTGAAGGGCTCCGTGAAATCGCAATGACGGAGCCAGGCCTGATGTCTGGTAACTAGGCCTTCCCCTGCGGCTCTAGCGGCACCTTCCGTAGCATGGGACAGTAACGCATAGAGGTATTAGTGACGGACCTGAGAGTGGCCATACGGGTGGAGTGCAACACTTTGTCCTCCTCCGACATGGACTCTGGGGGGGATGCAGCGTATTCTTTGATAAGATCGCTGCATCCTAATCACATGTGCCAGGTAGTTCAGCGCCTTACTGAGAAGGTCGCTGAACTAAACATCCGCTTCCCCAAGCGGTCCATCATCGAGACTCCTTGCTCGGGGATGGACTGAGGACTCTCCTGAGCAAGTTCCCTCTTGGTGGCCGCCGTCAACATGGCATCTACGGAGGCCCCTTACTCCAATGGGCACGGTCAGCGGGGACTGAGTATCTGGTCGGGCCTTTTTGGGATTGGCTCCACGGTGTCCGGTTCCTTCCACGCCCTGGTGGTAATGAGGTCCACCAGGGGGTCGGCAGGAGGGGACACCCAAGAGGTAGACGGGCCCGCTTCAAATGCCTCCAAGAACACGGACTCGTCCGAGGAAGACTTGGGGGCAGACCACCCCCCCCTTATGCGGAGCATTTCCATGACGTCTCCAAAGGAGACATCCTCAGGGGGTGATCTTGGGGAGCCTTCCCCTTCCTCCAAGTCCGTGTCTTCAGTGAGAGACTCTGGGGAGTCTATGTGCCTCTCCTTTTGCACGTATGCTTGCGGGGGACATCCTCTGGGGGGCTGTCAGAGGACTCCTCGCAAACAGTGACCTGTTCCAAAGGAACAACTTGGGGCAAAGGAGCGGGCTGTCCCAATGGCCAGATGGTGGAAGCCTGGCCCAGTGCAGATGGAGCGCGGGACGGAGCCGAAGCAAGGCAAGGGGGTCCGGAAACCCTCAACAGGGCCCTCTCCACTACATCAAAAGCCGAGGGGGAGCCGACCTCGACCAAAGGATCCGATAATCGGCCCCCCCTGGGATCCGAGGAGTGGATCGGAGCCGGCGCCGAAGCGCTTGGATCCGAGGGGACAGTGCGCTCCAACACAGACGGCGCCGAAGGAGCACTGATCCCCCCGGATCCGAAGCACTCGAGGGCAGGGTCGGATCCGAAGTACCGAGTACTATCGGCGCAGACACACCCCCGGCTCCGAAGCTGCTCGGCTCCAACTGCTCCAAACCCGGGTAGCGGGTCGGAGAAGGAGCTATAGGTTTAAAGAAAGGGGTCGAGCTCCCCCCCAGAGGGGGGGGAGGCAAGAGCACTCCCATCTGCATCTGGGCCTGGAAGAACCTTCTCATCATCCGGTCCAGATCAGCGTCCGATAAACTGTAAGTCGATCTCGACGAGGCTACCGAGGTAGGCCTTGAGTGCCTCCTGGATAGCCTCGACGGAGATCGGGTCCCCTCTTCCTCAGGTCCCGGTGAAAAGCACACGGGTGACCGGAGCCGAGGAGGGGGAGAACCAGCAGACAAGGAGGCCGGAGGAGAAGCCCGCTTGGCAGGCGGGGCCGAAACAGAGGTCTCGGCCCGCCGCTTATGGTGCTTCTCCCTCCGGTCCTTCTTTCTAGCTTCCCTCTCCTCCAAACCACTACAGGGAGGTTGAGTCCCAGGAGGAGGAGGGAGGAGAGGAAGGAACTGTAGACACGGTACCCCCCGAAGGAGCGGAAGCCGGAGCCGAGTCCGGGGGCAAAAGTCCCGCCAGGACCAGCTTAGACCTCCGCTCCTTCAATGCCCTGGGGTTGAACCCTGCACAAATGGAACATCCAGAAGTGAGGTGTTCAACCCCAAGGCATCGAACGCACCGAGTGTGGCCATCAGCAGGGGAAAGCTTATGGCCACACTCGGAGCACTTCGAAAAAATAGCCTTAGGTTGTTCAGACATCCTAAGAGCCTAGCTTTTACTTAAACTAATCTAAAAAAAGTAAAAGTAAACTAGTCACACAACACAGGCCCAAACACACACTACGCTACCAGCGAGGGGAGGGAAACTAAATATATAAAGATTAATAACACTAAACAACTTTAACTACAAAAAAGGGAACCTAAACTTTCACACAAAACTGTCAAAAAAATTAAATTTTAGCACTAGAATTCTTAATAAAAGCACTTAGCTGTAGAGCTCAAGAAAACCAATCTGGTCACCAGCGCGGCAAACTAGATCTGGGGTCATGTAGGGAGAGCAGGGCATTATGGGTGAGGGGAGGAGCTGAGAGCTCGGATCCATAGCTGGAAAACCATGCCGGTTCGGATCCGATATTGGATCCATAACCCACAGGTTGCAGACAAATGAATCTCCTACTTCAGATCTTTACTTTAACATGGTCTGGCAGTGGCTGATCTTTTAACCAAGTATGTCTACGTATCACAGCCCCAGTCATAGCTGCCCTACATGAAGCCTCCAATGCATCATAACCACACTGAAGAAAATGATTGTTAACCTGCTGAGTGTTATGTATTAGATCCTGCAATGCCTTTCTATCAATAGGCTCAGGAGAGGCAAATTTTTTCTGTAAATCATCCAGTAAAAAATCCTGGTACTGAAACACATGAAAAAGGCAATTAAGTGACCTCATGGCTAGGGTGGTAGAGGTATAAACTTTTTTACCCCATCTCTCCAGGGACCTAGCTTCCCTATCCGCAGGCAGTGGATTCTTGGCAGTGGAGGTAGCCACTCCCTTGGGGCCCTGTGAAATAGTTTCTAGATCCACAGAGTGGGCCTTAAAGAGATGTTTGTGAGTGTCAGGGACCCTATAATATCTGTCTGGCTTGACAGGAGCAGGGGGGAGAGAATCAGGGTTAGCACTGGAGTTGGAGAAAACATCATCCAAAACATCCATAACTGGAGGAATAGCTAAAGGTCTGTGCTGGGGAAGCTTAAGGAAGGTTCGTAGTCTTTTCCTGGAATCAGAGAATTCCTGACCCTGCCATTTGAAATGTTCCCTCATAGAGTGTAGGACTTCACCAAACGAGAAATCCTCTGGAGGAGAGGCAGAGGGAATTGATTCCTCAGCATCCAAATCCTCATAGGCCTGGAAGGATTCTTCTTGGGTATCTGAATGCTCAGAATCCCCAGAGGCTTCATCTGAAGAGAGGTTGTCAGTCTGCTCAGTTCTGGGCCTTTTCTCTGCAGGTGGCTGAGAACCTCTGTCTGGGTGAGGCTGAGACCCCCTGATAAGAGAAATAAGATCTGCAGCAAGAGACATGATCTGTTTATCAGAAGAAGGGGCCTGGGCAGCAGGTTTAGGATAGGCCTTGGCCTGGCTGGCGGCCTTAGCACGTGCAAAGGCCTTGATGGACATGGAAACAGGAGGCCTAGCAGCTCCACATGCAGGACTAACCTTATCAACAGGGATGGTGTCAGGTAGATCCAGAACTTCGGTCTCCGGAGGAAAATCAACAACCGGCACCGGAGTGGTCTCTGAAACCGAAGGACGTGTTAACGCTGTGTTGTCGGCCTGGAGCGGTTGAATCACCGCTTCCGAAGGGACCGAAACACTAGCGGAGGGTTTAGGAGTTGCATCGGTGGAGGGCGCGGGCCGAGGATGTCGGTCCCGGTCCTTGCGTTTCTTGGTAGTTTCAGTTGTCGGTTGATCCGACGGCATGATATACGCGAAAGATTCGTCGAAAAAGTCTTCAGCAAATTCTGCCCGGCGCCTGAGAGTGCACTTATTAAAGCAAGCACAGGCAGCACAGGCCGAGACGTCGTGGTCTGGGCCCAGGCAAGGAAGGCAGTAAGAATGGAAGTCCTTATGAGGTATTTGTTTACCACAAGACAAACAATTATTAACTTTCTCAATTTGTTCTGACATCGGCTGAGGCAAGAAAAAATGTTCCCATACGGGGTACTTAGCTTTTAGATGACTTCGGTACTGAAAACACAGGAGCTGACCGACCGTCACTTGCGAACTGCTTCTGCTTCAGGCACCGCGCGGCAAGAAAGACTGGAGAAGATGGCGTCGGCCGATGCCTTTACACTCCAGCCGCTCTGACGTCGGAGAGGAGGCGACACCAGCCAACGCCGGACCCAGACTTTGGAATCCGGCCGACCGAGGGCTGCCTGAGGCAGGACAACCCATATGTTATGGCTGCAGTTGCATTCTTGAAGGACATCACCTGGTGTACGGCTAAAAAGCTCTGAGGACTGACGTGCGCAGACGTCACATTTATGGCCCACGTACCTGCCAACACGTCAGACATCCAATGCACCATCAGGACTGGAAAAGCTTTGGCAACCTGGCCGGACAAGCTGATGGGAAGAAGGGTAAACCCACTAGTGAATACTGCAACACTGGAATAGAAAGACATTGTACAATGCCTGTAAAGTGAGACTGTGCTACAAAGCTTTATCCCAAGTTAACATGGTTAGTCTGCAAAGGGGGTGCAACCTGGCATCCCTTGTTTGTTTATGTACTACATGACTGTGGTTTTTGTCTTTAACAACTTGAAGTGGTCCAGAGGGACTAAAAATGATTCAGAGAGTTCAGTGACTTGATCAGAGCAAGCATTTCTTTTACATATATATGTGCCTGCGTCGTTCAGTGGTATCATACACACCTTGCACTTTTATCCCACCTAAAACTGATCCCCAAACAAACTCCAAGGCATTTGTGGTGATGGACAGTTTTGGAGCAAGGATGGAGAAGGGATGATCAGAGTTTAGGGAAATTGGCTGCTTTCACCAAATGACTGAAGAAACTCAGCACTGGGATTTGAAAAGACAAAGAATGCTGATACTGGGACCAAGAGACTTCAGATACCATTTTTTCTTCTTTATGGAGAGTCTTGCCAGGTGTATCCTGGGAAAGAACAGTTTTGTAAGTACACTTACCATAACAGTAGATGTTCGAATGACCGCTGCTGCAGTAGCCTTCATTATATGGGTTATATCCTGCTAAGGATATAATAAAGCAGCCGGCTTCCAAAGCTTCAGGTCACATTCCACATGCCTAAACTGTCAGGCAGCACAAGCTGAGCTGACTAAAAGACAAGTCTGGGCACCAAGCACATCAGAGCTTTATTGCCAGCAGACAGGGGGAGGCTCAGCCCTGAAATGTCAATGTTAGGAAGAACATACAACAAATACCCACACACTGGCAAAAACAACACACCAAAAAACTATAGTTATGTACTTACCATAACTTGGCATCTGTGTTATCTGTAGTCACCACTCATCATGTTAGGGTCTTGGATCTGATATCGGATCCAAGCCGGCATACTCAGAACACAGCTTAGCTCAAGCGCCTCCCCTCTCTGCTGCCTTACACTCCCTCAGATCAAGTTTGCATAAGGAAGGAAGATAGATAAATCACAGAAACCAAATAGAACCGCCAAATCCAACCAATCTTCCAGGAAGGGGGTTGGAGGGTGGGATTGTGATGAATGGTGACTACAGATAAAACAGATGCCAAGTTATGTTAAGTACAGAACTATAAATCTGATGTTATCTAGTCACCATTCCTCACGTTAGGGTCAGAGCCCCAGCTACCTAAATCCTAGGAGGTCTCAAGGAAGGATATGCCAAAGAACTGTGGAGCCAAATGAAGCCCTTCCTCTGGAAATAAAATCCAACTTATAGTGGGAAATAAACGTGTGGGGAGAAGACCACGTCGCTGCTGCAAAAATGTCATCTAAAGACTGACTATCTGCAAAGGCAATGGAAGTAGAAACTGCCCTGGTAGAATGAGCCCTCACTGGTGTAGCTAAGGAAATATCTTCTGAAGAATATATGAAAGAAATACATTGCGAAATCCAATGGGAAATCGTGACTTTTGAAATACCCCTGCCTTTTTTATTGAAATAGAAGGCAACAAATAGTTGGTCTGAACACCTAAATTCTCGCGTTCGATGCAAGTAAAAGCGAAGCTGACGATGAACGTCCAATGTGTACAGAATATATTCCCCTTTATTGGAATAGTTAAGGAAAAATATTGGTAAGTGAATACATTGGTGAGACTTGCTGGTAAGGCCAACTTAGGCATGAAAGATGGATCAGGTTATAGAGACACTGTCCTTGTGGAAAATTAAATAGGGTGGCTTGACAGTAAGAGCTTGCAATTCCGAAACTCTCTCTGTCAAAGTAATTGCCACTGAAAAGGCAGTCTTCCAGGAGAGAAATTTACTATCGCATGAAGCTGCTGGTTCAAAGGGTGGTTTTGTTAAAGCCTGTAGTAACAAACTAAAATCCCATGGGGGAGAAGGATTCTTAAAAGAAGGCCTCAACAGAAAACCCCCTTTTAAAAAAGCCTTACAGAAATGTGCAGAAAAGGCAGAATCACACTCAAGGTGAAAATTCGGAATAGCTGCCAACTGTAGCTTGACAGTGGAAAAACTAGTTCCTTCCTTAAAGAGAGAAGTCAAAAAGAGAATTATTTCAGGAATAGGGGCAGAAAAAGGATCTAAATTCTTATTATTTATCCAAACTGAAACCCTCTTACATTTACTGGAATAAGCTTTCCTGGTAGAAGACCTCTGGGAAGCAAGAATTAATCTCCTTCATGAGTGAAGCTAGCCTGGATTTAGCCAAAATCACTGGAAGTGGACATACCACGCTGTCAAATGCTAGGTCAGAAGATTCGGGAGTGATAGGAGCGAAGGATGAGATAGCAGATCTGGAACTGGATTGAGCACCCAGGGTGGATGCCTCAAATGAGACCATAGGAGGGGGAACCACACTTGCCGAAGCCAAAAGGGGACAATGAAGATCAGTTGACTCGAGGCATCTGGCTTTCTAAAGTACTCTGGGAATTAGGGATAACAGAGGAAAAGCATACAGGAGACCCGGAGGTCAATCGTGGGTGAGCGCGTCCCTGGGGTATTCTCCTCTGGGGGGATCATGGCAAAGAAGTTGTTGCATTTGTGGTTGAGAGGAGATGCAAACAGATCGCAGCTTGGATAACCACACCGACATAAGATCTGTTGAGCCACCACTGGAATCAGGGACCACTCGTGAGGAGTCAATATAGCTCTGCTCAATTTGACCGCCAACATGTTGGATGCACCGGGAATGTGTGTTGCAATGAGAAAGCACCCCGTGGCCATCGCCCACTCCCAAACCCTCATGGCCTCATGAAACAGCAGATAAAAACGTGTGCCCCCTTGCTTGTTTATATACCACACAATGGCCATGTTGTCTGATAGAACCGCAATCGTCCTGTGAAGAAGGCAGTCTTGAAAGGTTTGCAACGATAAGAGGACTGCTCATCTCCAGAACGCTGATGTGCAGTTTGGTCTCTAAGGGCGAACAAGTCCCTTGGACTGTCTGTGTCTGGAAATGCCCCCCACCCACCCAAGGAGGGAACCGTCTGAGATGACTGTCGCCACAGGAGTAGGAGGAATGAAAGGCCTGCCTGCTAGACCACCTGGAGAATGGATCTACCATAACAGATGCTTGTGACACACCGGGGTGAGCTGAATGGGAAAGGACAGGGGATGCAGCCATGCTGACCACTGAACTGCAAAGGTCCACTGAAGGACCTTCATATGGTACAGAGATATCAGAACTAAATAAATGGCGCCTGCCATCGATCCTAGAGCCTTGAGAATGAGTGAGGCTGGAGAACAGGTTAGCTCCAGCAAGGGCTGAACTTAGTCACGAATAAGCGACATCCTTCGAGGAGGTAAGGCTGCGATCCGATATGTGGTATCCAACAGAGTGCCTATGAATTCCAGTTTTTGGGTTGGAGTCAAGGAGAATTTCGCCATGTTCACTGTGGTACCCGGTTGATAGAACAGGGAGAGAATGGTGTGAATATTGTCCAGTAGTTGATGTTTTTTGGGGCCGTCATGAGCCAATCATCCAAATAGGGAAAAACTTAGATTCCCTGCAGCAGGAGATGAGCTGCTACCACCGCCATGCATTTGGTGAACACCCAGGGGGCTGAGGTGAGAGCAAAGGGCAGGGCCTGGAAATGGAAATGATAGACTCCCAAGCAAAAGCGGAGAAATCTCCTGGATGGTCGATCCATTTTTACATGGTAGTACGCGTTCTGGAGGTCCACTGAGCACATCCAGTCATTGCTGTGCAATAGAGTCACAATCGACTGCACAGTGACCATCCGAAACCTCGACTTCTTCACGAACTGGTTCATGTGACTGAGATCCAAAATAGGACATATGTCCTCTGTTTTCTTTGGAACCAAAAAGAAATTACAGTTGTGTACACTTACCACAAATGTAGATGTTCGAGTGTATTCACTGTTGCAGTCATTACATTTGGGTAATCCGCTGGCAGGTTGCCCTCAGTCAGCCTGATTAACAACGTATTGGGTCCTGCATCGGTTGCTGTCCCTTGTTCATGACGTCAGGTCATCAGGGGTATAAAACATGCAGCAGACGCCATTACATCAGTTTTTCTTGCCCCAAATGTCAGGTGCCCCCAAATGGGGAGCAAAATAAAATTAAACACACAAAAATATACCTCCAACCAAAAGCAAATACACCAAAAAGGCTTTTAAGCACAGTAAAAGAAAGTAGAGGTATAGTAAGAGAAAAACAGGAGGCTGGAGATAGGGTAACCAGGACTGCAACAGTGAATACACTCTAACATCTACATTTATGGTAAGTGTACACAACTGTACTATGTTCTTCGTGTTTCACTGTTGCAGTCATTACATTTGGGTAGATTCCCAAAGCTATGGTTGGGAGGATGGATTTATACAGCATTAGGACCAGCTATAAGGTCCTGCAAAACAGCAGTGGCAAAGCCAGCTCTGGATTTAGAGAAAATTTGTAAGTGATAATGCTTGGTGAAAGTATGAACTGAAATCCAGGTAGCAGCTTCTAGACTATCCCTGGTAGGAACACCTCTGAGAAAGGCTGCAGAAGTAAATGCAGCCCTGGTGGAATGAGATCTGATTCCCCTGGGGGGTTAGGTTTTCCATGGTGCTTTTAGCAGAAATGAATGCAATGGCTTATCTATTTAGAAATGGTTTGTTTTTAAATAGCCTTCCCCTCTGCCCCTGCAGCAAATGCTACCAGCAGTTCAGATTTTTTTTGAGATTTAGTCCTGTCCAAGTAGAATCTAAGTTGTCTGTGCACATCCAATGAATGCAGAATCCGCTCCCCCTTGTTCTGTGAATTGGAAAAGAAAGTTGGCAAATGAATGGACTGATTAAGAGCCACACTGGATACCACCTTGGGCATGAAGGATGGATTGGTCCTGAGTGACACCCTGTCCGCATGAAAGATGATGAAAGGCTCCACTGCCATAAGGGCCTGCAATTCAGATATCCTTCTAGCTGAAGTGATTGCTAAAAGGAAGGCTGTTTTCCAAGAAAGAAATTTTAAGTCTGCAGTAGCAGCTGGCTCGAAAGGAAGTAGAGTGAGTTTCTCCAATACAAAGTTAAGGCCCCAGGCAGGGGTTGGCGCTCTCCTGGGTGGTCTCAAGTTTTTGGCCCCTCTGAGGTACTGCTTGAGCAGAGGATGAGAGAAGAGGTGAGGTTCTGTGTTGTAATGAGCTGAAATGGCTGAGGCGTGGATTTTAATGGAGGAAAAAGACAGGCCCTTGTGAAGCATCTCAGTTAAGTATTGAAAAATATGAGGTAAATTGGGCGCTGCTGTGCTCATCCCTTGAGACTGATTCCTGGCACAGAATCTTTTCCATCCGCCAGCATAAGACTTTCTAGTACTAGGTCTTCTCGCCTCCAAAATGACATCCATCACAGGTTTGCTGAGGGATGCTAAGGGGGAATTTAAGTGATTAGCCAAGCTGCAAGTTTCAATGTTGGGAGCTGAGGGTGCAGAATTTGGTTCTCCTGCTGAGACAGTAAGGAAGGTGTCTGAGGCAGGTGCCATGGAGAAATTTGTGACACATTGTGCACGAGTGGGTACCAGTATTGATGTGGCCAGTCTGGAGCAATCAAAATCATTTTTGGTTTGTCCTGTTTGACTTTTAGCAGAACTTTGGAGAGCAGAGGCAGAGGGGGAAAGGCATAGACTGATAGGTTTTTCCAGCTGAAGGACACGGCATCCACTTTCCAGGCTTTTTTGTGAGGAGTTCTTGTGCAAAATTTGTCCAACTGGTAATTCTGGGGGGAGGCAAATAGATCTATGTCTGGGCTCCGCTATTTGCTTGTCAACATGTTGAAAATACGTGGTTCCAGTTTCCATTCGTGCGGGTCCATGAGATTTCTGCTTAGTTCATCTGCCAGAATATTCAGTTTTCCTGGCAGGAATTGTGCTTGTAGTTGCACTTGGTAGCTTAAGGCCGTGTGCCACAATGCCATGACTAGTCTGCAGAGGGGATAGGAATGTGTACCCCCCCTGCTTGTTTATGTACCACATAACCGTGGTGTTGTCCGTCTTTACCATTAGTTGCCCTTGATGAATGTAGTCCTTCAAGGCTGTCAGAGCATTCTGTACAGCTAACATTTCTTTTTTTGATTTGATTTGGCCTCCATTTGCCCTGAATGCACTTCCCTGCCAGATGAGCCCACCATGCATAGTCTGATGCATCTGTAGTTAGGGTTAGGGCGGCAAAGGGTAGTGTGAATGGCAGTCCCTTATTTTGGTGGCAGGCCTCTGCCCACCATAGCAACTCTAGGCGCAGGCAAGGTATGACAGGAATCATGGTTTCCAGGCTGTGACAATGTTGACTCCATAAACTTTTTAAGTATCACTGAAGTTTCCTCATATGCAACCTTGCATTTGGAATTAGAAGAATGCAGAAGGCCATGAACCCAAAGGCTTGCAGTATTTGTCTTGCAGATAGCAGGGTTTTTGTGGCCACCTGTTTGAAGTAAGTTACCAAATGCATTTGCTTTTCTGGTGTGAGGAAAGCCATCTGGGCAGTTGTATTCAAGCTTGCACCCAGGAATGTAATTTGTTGACAGGGTACCAGTTGTGATTTCATTTCGCTTATGGTGTACCCTAGACAAGTTAGAGCCCTTTTTACAAACGCCAGATGTTTTATAAGTATGGCCTGGTTTTCTGCCTGAATTAGACAATCGTCCAGGTATGGATATATCTGAATATTTCTTTGCCTGCAAAATGCAATTACTGGAGCCAGGCACTTTGTGAATACCCTGGGTGCAGCAGACAAGCCAAAGGGCAGTGCAGAAAACTGATAATGCAAGTAGCCTGCTTTGAAGCATAGGTATCTTCTGCAAAATTCCCTGCTTGGGATATGCAGGCAAGCTTCTTTTAAATCTAGAGTTGCCAACTAGGCATCCTTGCCTAGCATAGGAAGTAACTGGTGAAGAGTCAGCATCTTGAATTTTGGAATGTTCAGAAAGGTGTTTAGAGTAGACAAGTCCAGAATTGGACGCCACAATGTGCTTTTTTGGGTACCAGGAAAAGTCTGGAATAAAAACCTTGTCCCTTTTCCTGGTACCGGCTGAATAGCCCCCATGTTCAATAGGGAAAGTTCTTGTTTCTGAGCCTCTGCCCACTGATTTTGGGTCAGGTCTGGCCACACGTTTGTAGTTGACAACGTGTGGAAATGAAACCTGTATCCCTGGGACACTATATTTAAAACCCAGTTGTCCTGGGTTATGAGTTGCCAGTTTTTTGCATGAAGAGCAATCTTTCCCCCCAAAGGGGCGGCTGAAAGGTAAGTGCTTGGTAATTTTAAAGGAAAGTCATTGAAACTGTTTACCATAGGGAGGTGTCTTGTTATTTCCAGATTTGGAAGTGGAAGCACCCCATTGCTTAGTTCTGACAGTCCCTTGGGACTGAAACCTGGTGCTTTTGGTGCGTCTGGGTTTGGCTTGAGTGGATCTGGAAGGAGCTGGAAAGGACCAGTTCGTAGAAGGCCAGTGGCTACTGAATCTTGGAAGTTGCACTTGTAACAAATCTTTCACAATTTGCATAGATTTAGCTTTATCTTCCATCTTTTTTAGAACTTCTTCAGCCTTATTGCCAAACAGGTGGTTCTGATTTAAAGGAGCATCCAACAATTTTGCTTTAACATGATCAGGCAGAGAATGCTCCTTATGCCAAGCATGCCTAAGCACAGTCCCAGTAACAGCAGCCCTGCAAGAGGCCTCTAAAGAATCAAAACCACATTGCAAAGTATGTTTTCCAACATGTTCAGCTGAATGCAATAAATCCTGTAAATCTTTATTTTCCACACAGTCAGAAATCAACATCATTTTCTGTTTAAGCAGTCCCATTATATGCTGTTGATATTTTTGTATATGAAATTGACAGTTTCAAGCTCTGATTGCCAAGGTTGCAGAAGTATAAACATTTTTACCCCATCTATCCAGCGCCCTGGAGTCTCTATCACAAGGGGTAGGATTTTTAGCAGTAGAAGCCTTACTGCCCTTGGGCCCCTGAGAAATGGTTTCTGGGTCCACAACAGGATTTTTGAAAAGGAAAATACAGTTGTGTACACTTACCATAAATGTAGATGTTCGAGTGTCTTCACTGTTGCAGTCATGACTGTAGGGTTCTCCCCTGCCGGCAGGCAGTCCTCAGTCGGCCAGAATCCCAAAGTCTGGGTCCGGAGTCGGCTGTTCAGCCATGCTCCCCGACGTCAGAGCGCCAGGAGTACAAAGTACAAAGCTGACAGCCAACGCCATGTTCTCCAGTCTTTCTTGCCGTGCGGTGATAGCAGTTCGCATTTGCCGGTCGGCTGACTCCTGACAATTTTTGCTAAATGTACTTCAGTCAGAAGACTTTCTTCTCCTACTCAAAGCTAAGTACCCCGTTGGGGAAACTTTTTTCTTGCTCCAGTCAGATATCAGAAAAAGTTAATAATTGTATTTCATGTGGGAAGCAAATACCTCATTCTTACTGTATTCCTTGCTTAGGCCCTGACCACGACGTAGCTAGTTGTCGGTCTTGTGCTAGATTCAATCAACGTACGATTAAACGAAGGTACGATTTTGCATTTCATTACTTCAGTAGGCGCTTTAATTACAAAATGTCGTCTGATTCGGTTCCGGCTACCGGAGTTCACAAACGACACAAGGATAAAGACAGGCCTCCTACAGTCATGACTGCAACAGTGAAACACGATGAACATCTTGACGGAATCAGGAACCCTGTAGTATTTGTCAGGTTTACTAGGAGCCGGAGGCAGGGAATCAGGGGATATACTGGATTCCGAAAACACATCAACAATGTCTAGTATAGGAAGTAAGGAAATCCCTAAGCCTCTTTTTGGATTCAGAAAAATCCTGACTTTCCCAGTGGAAATGCTCCCTTAAGGTATGTAAAGTTTCCCCAAAAGAAGGGGGGGGGGGGGAGCAGAGGGGAATGGAATCCTCTGCATCAGAATCCTCATAAGTAGGTATGGACAAATCCAGGTCATTAGAAGAGTCATAAGAAACAGAATCCTGATCAGAAGATTCATAGTCAAGCTCAGCCCTGGGCCTCTTAGAAGGGGGGGGGGGGTTGTCTACCTTTGATTAGAGTAATTAGATCTTCACCCATTTTGATAATTTGTTTTTTAGGAATAGGGGCCTGAACATGTGGCCTGGGCGGCGTCTTTTTTTAGACATAGATCGAGATTTAGGCCTTAGTATTGAAGGTGGAGTCGGTTTAATATGCAAGTCTGTAGGCCTGAATACATCCTCAGAAGCCGGCGTCTGCACAGTGGCTCTGGACCCATCCAAGGTAGAGACATCCATGGGTTCCATAGGTGAAGCATCTCACGGCATACCGGACTTCGAATGGGTCTCAATAGAGGCCTGCGAATCAGAAGTAGCGGTTATCAGGAGCTGCGAAAGCACCTCATTGAGTACCGGCGAACTAGCGACTGGCTTAGGAGAAGCGTCGTCAGCAGTTTTGGACCTCGACTGCCTGTCTCTGTCTTTTTCTTTGCATTTTTTCAGAATTTCGGTAGTCGGATGGCTAACCAATGTCATTTCTGGATAATTAAATCGGGAACCAAAATATTTAGAGGCAAAAATGTACAGACAACGGATAGTGCACTGATTAAATACAGCACAAAACCGACAGCAAGGTATGTCGTGGTCAGGGCCTAGGCAAGGAATAGAGTACAAATGAAAATCTTTATGAGGTATTTGCTTCCCACAAGTAATGCAATTATTAACTTTTACTGACATTGGTAAGGAGCAAGAAAAAGTTCCCCCAACGGGGTACGTGAAGACTTCGGCTCTGAAACGAAAATGAAAACTTCAGAAGTCAGCCGACCAGCACTTGCGAACTGCTTCTGCTTCGGGCACCGCACGGCAAGAAAGACTGATGTAATGGCGTCGGCTGCATGTTTTATACCTGACATCATGGAAGAAGGGACAGCAACCGACGCAGGACCCAAGACTTTGTTAATCAGGCCAACTAAGGGCAACCTGCCAGCAGATTACCCAAATGTAATGACTGTAACAGTGAAACACGAAGAACATGTGGGAATAAGTTCCGGATCCTCTCTCTCCTGCGGAGACCTGTTGGATGGCTTTTGTTTTTTTTTTTTTTTAAAGGCGGCTTACAACGTCCTGTCGGGCTGCCTCTTCCTGACTGGGTGGCACGAGGACTGCATTTTGGGGGAATTTCCAAAAAGGGAATGTAATAATCCCTGGATACAATAGCTAGCACCCACTGATCATTTGTAATACTTGCTCAGACTAGCGGGTGCAGCAATAACAGACCCCCCCCCGACGGCCTCCAGGGACAGACAGTTGGGCAATGCCTCAGGGACGTTGTAAAGGTAACTCAGAGAAAGGCTCCATGGAACCTTGGTTTTGCGGGCCTCCTCTGCCCCTGGGACGATGTCTACCACTGAAACTTCTTCCCTGTCCCCTGGAAGAGGAATCCTCCTGAACATCCTGAAAGGGAGACTGTGCCTTCCTGAACCATATTTTCTTACTCTCCTTCTGAGTCTTGGAAAAGGACCTCTGAGGGGCAGAAAACCTGATCCCAATGACACACAAGGTTTTCTCTTCCTGTTCACTGCGGGTCAAAGTTTCTTTCACAGTGGGACCAAAGTGTGTGGAACCATCAAAGGGGGCGTTAACAAAGGACGTCTTGAAGGCCTCTGCAAACCCACTCAAGTGGAGGCAGGCATGACACCTAATAGTAACACCCGAGCCCGCAGCCCGTTAGGACCCTTCAGCAGCATTGGAAATGAGTCTCATGGATGAATTCGCGACTGAATGAAGGGTTGACAGTTTTGGAGAAATAGCCTTGAGTTCCTACTCAGACATGGACCCAGAGAGGGATGAAGACCGTTCTTTTATCAAATCCCTCTGGAGATGGGTAAAATGCAAAAGGTAACTTAGTGCTCGCGGGCTGAAAGCAGCCGAAGCGAACACCCACTTTCCAAATCTGTCCATAGCCCTCGATTCACGATTGGGCGGATGGACAGAAGAACTCTCCTCTGCCAATTCCTTTTTGGTGACAGCGGCCACCACAATAGCATCAACTGGGACCACTTTGGACCAAAAAGTTCTACCTGTTGGAGGGCTCAAAAACTTGTCCGCTTTCTTGGGCACCAGACTCCACCGTATCTAGCTCCTTCCAAGCACTGCTGGCCACAAGATCAATGAGAGGATCAGTGGGGACACACACACACACACACACACACACACACACACACACACACACACACACACACACACACACACACACACACACACACACACACACACACACACACACACACACACACACACACACACACACACACC
The DNA here is from genome assembly GCF_019279795.1 of Protopterus annectens. Taxonomy (NCBI): domain Eukaryota; kingdom Metazoa; phylum Chordata; order Ceratodontiformes; family Protopteridae; genus Protopterus; species Protopterus annectens. Next base: position 101,782,322 of record NC_056742.1, read on the forward strand.
CAGGAGGTAGATGGCCCCGTACTGAAAGCCTCCAGGAATATGACTTCCTCTGAAAACAGGGTTTGGGTAGACCAAGTGCCTTTGGCCTTGAGGATTTCGAGTAAGTCTCCAAAGGAGACGTCCTCTGGCGGAGATGTTGGGGACCTGTCCGCCTCATCAGCATCCATATCCTCTGTAAGAGACTCCATAGGGGAGTCGAGCTGTCTTCTCTTACAAGCCCTCTTCCTGGAAACTTCTTCCACCGGGGTGGTGGGGAAGACTAAAAAGAGGAGGGAACCCCTGTGGGGGGGGGGGGGGTTATCCCACTGGAAGCTAGGTCGGACGGGCTGACTGGGAGCAGGATGAGACAAGCCGCTCAGAAACTGGGGCTGGGAAGAATGACAGTGTGCGGGAGAGGCAGCTCTGATAGCACAGAAAGATCTTTTGGCAGCATGGAAAGCAGGAGGAGTAGAAGTTCCATCCCTGTCTCTCGCTGATAAAACACTGGAAGAGAGGTTGGACCCCCCCCCCCCAGTCCCACCACTCCACCAGATGGCATCAGACCGGAACTGTCGAAGGCCAAGGCTCCCAAGAGAAGAGACCTGTCCGAAAAGCCCGGCCCCAAATCCAATCCCATGGACCCCGGCTCGACAGGGTCGGCCAGCCAGGTGGCCTATATCGGGAGAACAGAAACAGTGCCAGCCACCGATCCCATCAGGGAAGGACCCGAACTGGGTCCTAAAGGTCTCCCGGCCTCCACCCCACTCAACAGACCCTGAGAAGCCAAGCCACTGGTCTGATCAGGAGCGATCAAAGGGGGGGGGGGGGTTGGATCCCTGACCTGTAGGCTGGGGAAGCCAGAAGCCCCAAATCCATCTGAGCTTTTAAGAAGGTTCGCATCATCCTGTCCATACCCATAGGGAGGACACTCCTGGAAGACTGGGAGGAGATGGAGGACCTACCAGGAGAGTCACGCCTGGAGCTCAGGTGTCTTCTCTTGCATTCCCTAGAATGAGACCTAGCCACAGAAGACAGCTGCTTAGGAGGCAAAGGATCCAAAGACAGATCCCCCACTACTATTTGCTCTGGCATGACTCTCGGATCCAACCGGATCAGAATTGAGCTCAACAAAAGATCCGAGGAAATACTTTTCGAATCCCTCTGGTCTGAAAGGGTCCGATCAGAAGGTATGGTACCTCGCTCCTCGGATCCGAATGCCTGGAGCCGAGGTCCCTGGATCCGGGGGAAGACAATGAAGTTACCGGATCCGAGGGCTTAGGGCCCGAACCCTTGGATCCAGGAGTAGACTCCCTGGATGACCTGGGACCTGAAGATCTCTGATCCAAACCTGCCCTGGCTGGAGCCGGATCAGAGGTCCTAGAATCCGACAGCCAAGGACGCTTGGTCGAGGCCTCCTTAAAGAAAAGTTTCTTTCTAGCGCTAGGAGAGCAAATCTTGGCCGGGGGAAGCAGTGACCAAGGGCCCTCCTTTGACCAAACCCTTAATCAAAAGCTTATTGCGACGGTCGACCAGAGCCCTCGGGTTGAACGCGGCACAAATGCTGCATTCCATCTCGAGGTGACCACCGCCAAGACAGTAAAGGCACTCCTCGTGTGAGTCGGAAACAGGCATTTTCTGCCCACAAGAGGAGCACCTTTGAAAACCTGAAGGTCTTCCTGACATAGCCGAACCGTAAGTAAAAACCCAAAGTCCACAAACAAGCCAAGGTTCGAAAAGCCTACAAATCTGTTCCAAAGCATTCACACACATCACACACACACTTACTAAACAACTACTTGCACACCACAAAAAAACTAGGCCAAAGACAAACCCCGTGGAAAAAGAACTTAAACAAGGTTAAAACTCAACCGGGAGGGGACAGATCAGACGGGAAAAACTACCAACTAACACTACAAACCAAAGAATAACAAAGAATTACAAGAAGATTCAACAAACAGTACTAAACACACTTACACTAATAGGAGCTGAGAAATCTGCGTCTGACAGAGCGGCAAATGAGATCTGAGGGAGTGTAGGGCAGCAGAGCATTATAGGAGGGGAGGAGCTTGAGCTAAACTGTGTTCTGAGTATGCCTGCTCGGATCCGATATCGGATCCAAGAACCTAAGTGAGGAATGGTGACTAGATAACATCAGATCAAGAGGGATGGAACAGCTACTGCAGTAGTGATCAATTGAACATCTATTGCTATGGTAAGTTTACTTACACAACTGTACAATGTTCATCATATAGTCTCACTGCTGCCTTAGCTATATGGGTAGATTACAGCCTCCTTAATCTAGCAAAACTGCAAGGCAAATATAATTTTGTATATGTCATACTGTTACACCATATGAGTTATCCCTAGCCTTATTATCCTAGTCCACACATCTATACAACTATCTTAACACATTTTCTCTTCTCTGTCACTTTCTACTTTTAATACTACCTGTGAAGACTGGTAGAGGTGGGTGAAGGCTGCCAGCCTAGTCAAATAGATTTGGTACATAATTCTAGCATTTGTAAATACTGTGAAAAATTGAACTCACAATGTGGCAACATTGCCCTCTGCTGTAAAGAAAGCTAAGTCAAGCATTTCTTGTTGATCCTTTGAAATTAAAATTACTTTATGTCTGTTCCTTTGAAGTTAGAATTTGGAGTCGATGAGTCTGGAGTAAGCATCCTGCCTACTGTTTTAAGGCTAAAGTTAATGACCAGAATTTACATGTGGAATGTCCTTTATTGCTCTAAGTGTAAAATAATGTAAATGCAGTTTCTGTCACCCTGGGAACACCAGGAAAGTGTAAAAGATGATGTAATTTTTTTATCAGAACTGCAGTTTCAATTTAAACAGTGAGAACCAGAGATTATTAAGCATTTTTGTCTTAACATCAAACTCACAGCACTGCCTTATGCTCTATGTAACTAAGTTATTTTAGAAGTGCATTTTCATGTAGAAATAGCTAGGACTATAAAGATTAGACCAAGTGTTTTTCTATGATGTCAGAACTGTGCTACTGATTTATTTTAAGTATTTCCATGCGATCTCTGAACTCTCTTGACAAGCACTGACTGTGTAGTAGAAAGTACTGTCTTGTGGCTTTAATTATTTATTATTAAATATTTTAAAACCTTTTAACTGTGTCTGGTTTATATAGAGGTAAGTTAAGCTCTAGAGTACATTGCATATTTATATAGTTTATTGTACAAAGTCACTCTAATAAGCCTTGACTGATTAGTCACACCTACCAATTGGATAATAACATTGCACAGTAATAATTGGACACCCTTTTAAGGGTATTTGGATAGCTGATAATATTAGCTGGGTGGTGGCAGTAATTACTACCATATAGTCTGGGTAAAAGGGGCACAGCTGGAGAACCTGTGCCAGCCTTCCCCAAGAGTGTATGTGTGGTTATATACACTTATCTCAAAGTGTGTGTGTGTCAGCTACTTGGGCAGGGACACGAAGCACTGGTTGGACAGAGAGGGTGCTGGAGATTTTAGCTTGCCCAGCTAGACTGAGATCTGGACCCTACAGCTGTGCCAGTGGGAAGTCTTACTGGGGACCTGGAGAGCAAGGCAGCGACCAGACCCGGACTGACTGTGAAGTCTGTGTGCTCTTAAGAGTAATTGCACTTTATTGTGTGCATTTGTTATTCTTTCCTCATATATGAGACGCCCTTCTCTGGTGTTAGTGGTGAAGATTGAGGCTCCTTGATTGCTGGGCCATGGTACGGGCATCACACTACCATTAAATACATGTCATCTATAATCTACATATTCCCACCACCTAGCTATTAAGCTTCTAACTACATATATCTTACCTTTAAGTTTAACTCTAATTCTACCTTCCCACTACACTTAACTTTCCCTACTCCACCCCTCCCACCCCCAAAAAATTGAGCTGTATTGTTAAATATTTCTAACTGTATAATTTTCCTACATGGTAATGTTCCATTGTTACTGTATTGTGCCTTTTTACAACATATGAGCTGTTCAGATAGCTTTCTGTATTTCACTTGCTTTATAAGCAATTGTTTCCATACAAATTCATGTAATGATTTTCATGCAGCTTGGAGCTTTTCTCCCCATGCCTCCACTGAAAATGGGTCTCAAGCCCAGTGGCCTTTCCCAGTCAATAAATAAATAAATAATTACACTACCTTATTACATATGGGAGATGTTAGTAGAAGAGCCCAGCAGTCCCTGGAGGACAGTCCTTGCAAAGCCCAATCTAGACCTAGAAAAGGAATCAAGCTTATAGTGCTTTGTAAGAGAAGGTGCACAGTACCACGCGTTGCTGCTTCTAGAATCCAACCCTTTCCAAAAGGCCATAGAAGAAGCCAAGGCCCTGGTAGAATGGGCCTGGACCCTGCTTGGAATAGTTCTGCTCAAGTGAGTACAACAAAAGGCAATACCTGTAGACAACTATTTTGAAATGGTCTGCTTTGTCACAGGCTGTCCCTTCTGCTTACCTTCACAAGAAATGAAAAATTAATCTAAAAATCTGAAATATTTAGTTCTGTCAAGATAATATTGTAGTTGTCTGTGGATGTCCAAGACATGGAACATCATTTCTCAATCATGTCTGGGTTCAGGCAAGAAAACAGGGAAATGGACAGTTGGCTTAAAGTAAACTTGGATACCACTTTAGGCATAAAAGATTTCCCTACAGAAAATGAGGTAGGGTTGACTCACCATAAGAGCTTGCAACTCAGTTCTTTTTGCAGTAGATGGGGCAATCAGTACAACTGTTTTCCACATTAAGAACCTCAAGTCAGCCAGGTTAGCTGGTTCAAATGGAGAAAGAGTTACTTTCTCTAACACAAAATTAAGATACCAAGGAGATGCCACTGTTTTTCTTGGAAGCCTCTCATGCAAAACCCCTTTCAAAGACATTTTGACATTATAATGCATTGAAAGAGGAGGATACTACAGTTGTGTACACTTACCATAAATGTAGATGTTTGAGTGTATTCACTGTTGCAGTCATCACCTGTGGGTTATCCCTGTTGTGGTAGCCCTAGGCCATCCCGAATACCACAGTCAATTTTTTTGCGTCAGCTGCAGTCTGTAGTCTGACGTCAGGTAGTCAGTGCTATAAAGCAAGGCAGCTAACGTCATTAAATCAGTCTTTCTTGCCGTGGAGCCTGTAGCAGAAACAGTTCGCACAAGTGCTGGTCGGTCACTACCAGAAGTTGAATTTTCAGCTGAAAACATCTAAAGCTAAGTATCCCATTAGGGATCTTTTTTTCTTGCACTAACAAGATGTCCAAAAAAAGTTAACAATTGCCTCGCCTGTGGAAAGCAGATCCCACACAGACACTTCCATTCTTACTGCGTCACTTGTTTAGGGCCAGACCACAAAGAACATCCATGGTTAGACATGTTGAAATGGCCAATAAATGAACCCAGACAGAGGAGTAAAAAAAGGCCAAAGGATAGTAACTTGCACAAATACTGTAAAAGCAAAGAAAAACGAGCCTTGAATGGGTGGTGTTATATTGTTGGTGTCAACTAGAAAACCTTTTCTATTTGCTAATATAAATAAAATAAAAACAGCAGTTCACGAACTCTACTAGCAGCAAATTTCGATGAAAAAAAAGCCCACGATGCTGGAAAATCACACAAATCCTTTGTTCTTTAAAATGAGATATCCTGTTAGCACTTTCGTTTAAACAAAGTGTTAAACTTCATCAGCCAACTGTTTCACATTCACTTCCTTTATAAACTTCCTTAGCGTTGACTGGTTAAACTCATTAATATAAATAGAACTTAAAAATCCATCACATATACATAAAAACACAAGCACCTATTCATTCTAACTGCATCTGCCTACTACTACTTAGAATGATTGAATTTATAAATAAACTATGAGTAACTATAAAGTAAAATTCATTTATAACATCTTGTATAACAGTCTAAAACCAATATTCCAACAGTTAAAATGCAGATGGTACTAGCAAATGTTTCCTCCAGCAACAAATCCAAGTTAAAAAGCAAGTAAAGGAGGCTCCAGACCATGGCTGTACAGCACATAAAGCAGTTTAATAAAATAACAGTCAGGTACCAGGTGAGCGATTTTGTGGCCCAAGCCACTTTATCAGACTACACAAGAACACAGCTCTACAGGATTTATACTCAGTGATACAATCAATTATACAATTAATTATGCAAAATCCTCCTTTAACCAGATTTAAAGCCACACAGTAGTAAATAAAAAACATGACATGAAAAGCAAATCAGTCCTTTCATATCTACACACTACCCTATGAAAACATTCCTACATGCCCCATAAAAATATACAGATGATGTTGGCATACACATACGCTCCATATAAATTCATATTCACAGAACATATAAAAAAATAAATAAATATCTCAAATACATATATAAAATATACAAAAATACACAAGTAAAAATAACTGCCTTGAATATATACTCCTACATATATACATACAAACACAAATACATACACCCATATATCCTACTGAACATGAAATTTGATTATGAACCATTTACAATCAATAGTCTAGCAATACAGGGGGCCACATTAAATAATACCTAAATTATTAACCCATACAGAATACTTATAAGTTGTTATACTGAAGTCAAGTATAAATCCAAAGTCAACAATGTTGTTGTTTGTCTTTCGGCTTTTTCCCAGTTAGGGGTCGCCACAGCAAAACTCTGGTCCGCTAATGATTGGCAGTAGATTTTTACGAATGCCGAGGTGCCAGCTCGATTTTCAATCTTCAATGAAGGAACGCCCATTTACACGTCTTTCGAACGCCCACCCAACCACGGGGAGGACATGCAGACTCCACACAGAAGGCACCCCCCGCACTCCAGCCGAGAATCGAACGGGAGAACCCCTTGCTGTGAGGCAACAACACTACCGCTGCACCACTGCCCTATTCATCAATATTGGTTTGATATTAACTTTGTCATTCAGGCCTTTTCTCATATTAGCCCGTATCCGCATGATCCATTCCAGTTCCTTGGTTTCTATTTTAATTTTAAGCCTACACCATTGTTTTTAATAATGAGAAAGACTTAAGTTTACAATTACTCTGAAGTGAACATTGACACAGATGTAGCAAATTTATTAGCTAGAGGTATGACGTTCGTGCCAACAAGGTCTTTTGATTTCACTACAACTGTTCTAGTTTTTCAGAAAGGTGAATTTTTCCTTGTTTTATCATGACAATTTGCACAGAACTAGTGACAACATATGGAACATTAGTTCGATTCACAACCACAACCCCTCCCATCCACCCCAAACGCACCTTGTATGAGAAATTATGTGAAAAAGATCTTAAAAGTTTGCATTAACACAAGAATACAGCATGTGAGTAATTTAAATGAAAGTGAGTTAACTGTTTTAGAGTTCCTGCAAAGAGAAAATATAGAAGTTATGTACTCACCATAATGTTCTATCTGAGCAGTTATGCTTCATTTTCTGCAACCTGTGGGTAATCGGATCCATACCGGATCCGAGCCGGCAACATTTTTCAGGCATCTGCTCCAAGCTGCTCCCCTTACCCATAATCCCTCACATCTCCTACCTTCCCTCAGATCGAGTTTGCCACTATTCAAACTATTAGCAACTCAATAACAACACTAACTTGGAACAGGTTAGTGGGAAGGAGGGCGGGATGGTTGCAGAAAATGAAGTACAACTACTCAGATGGAATGTTATGGTGAGTACATAACTTCTTTATCTGAAGCAGATAACTTCGTTTAACTGCAACCTGTGGGACAGAGTCCCCAGCTACCAAAACTCCTGGGAGGCCCTCATGGAAGGATATTCCTGAGCACCGCAGAGCCAAAGGATGCTCTCCATCTAGAAAACAAATCCAACTTATAATGAGAAATAAATGTATGTGACCTTGCCCAGGTCGCTGCTGCACATACATCATCCAGAGAAACCCTAGACCAAAAGGCAGCAGAAGTTGCCATAGATCTGGTAGAATGAGCTTTAATAGGACCAGGTGGGGACAGACCTTTATCCCTATAGACTTGCAGTATACACTGTGTAATCCATCTAGCCAAGGAGACCTTGGAAATGGCCTTGCCCAAAAAAGGGTCTGGAAAAGGACACGAATAACCGGTCAGACTTACGGAATTGTTTAGTCCTGTGTAAATAGAAATGAAGCTGTCTATGAACATCTAGCAAATGCAGCTTATATTCACCCTTGTTCTGGAAATTTGGAAAGAACACAGGCAGATTAATCATTTGGTTAATATTTGATTCAGACGCAACTTTCGGTAAGAAAGAAGGGTTAGTGCGGAGCAAAACCATGTCTTTATGAAAGATGAAGTAAGGGGGCACGGCAGACAAAGCTTGGATCACAGAAACCCTTATGTCCGAGGTAATGGCCAATAGAAAAGCTGTCTTCCAGGACAGGAATTTCAAATCTAACGCTGCTGGTTCAAATGGGGGTGCCACCAATGCCTGTAGAACTAGGGTAAGTTCCCAAGGAGGGACGGAATCCTTAACCGGGGGACGCAAAAAAAAAGTACCTTTCAGAAAAGCCTTGCACAATCTCAAAGAGGCTAGAGCATTCAGATTTTCGCAGACATGAAAATTAGATATGGCTGCCAGTTGTACTTTCCACGTAGAGGAACTAGCCCCTTGTTGGAAATTATAGGACAGAAACTCCAACACTGCAGAAACCGGGGCTGTAAATGGATCTAGGTTTCTCTGAGAAGCCCAAATAGAGAAGCGTTTCCATTTGCTGCGATACACTTTCCTAGTGGAAGCTTTGTGGAATGCCACCAAAATACTCTTTACTGAAGACGACAGACCAGGAGTCCTAGCGATCAAGGGAACTGGAGCAACCAAGCAGTCAGCTTGAGGCTGCCCAGATCGGGCAGACTGATGCCCGAGGGATGAGAGATGAGATCCGGGCAGAATCCGTTGGAGGAGTTAGAGCATGAGACCAGAGGAAGGGGAACCACACTTGAGGCCAGAACGGGGCAAGGAGGATCACTTTGCACTTCAGTCAGCAAGCTTTCTGAAGAAACTTCGGAATGAGAGGTAGCGGGGGATAGGCATACAGTAACCCGGGAGGCCAAGCATGGACGAGAGTCTCTGGGGGATTCCCTTGGTGAGGGGATCAGAGCGAAGAACTCGCTGCACTTCGCATTGGAAGGAGATGCAAAGAGATCGCAGCAAGGGTGACCCCACGCAAGGAAGATCTCCTCCGCTACTGACTGTTTCACAGACCACTCATATGGCATTAGAATAGCCCGACTCAGTCTGTCTGCTAAAATGTTGGAGCGTCTCAGGATGTGCATTGCAATCAGAAACCGACAACTCCCACACTCTCATGTCCTCATGGCAGAGAGGGTAAGATCTGGTTCCTCCTTGGCTGTTGATGTACCACACAACAGACATGTTGTCTGACTGAACTGCAATTGACCCTGAGGGGAAGAACAGCATGGAAGGCTTGCAAAGCTAAAAGCACTGCCCTCATCTCCAGAACACTGATGTGCAATCTGGTCTCGGTCTGGGACCATGTGCCTTGGACCGTCCTCCCCAAAAAGTGCCCCCCCACCCGAGCTGGGAGGCATCCCTGGTCACTGTGGCTTGGGCTGGGGATGTTAAGAAGGAACGACCTGCTAAGATTTTCGGTGACTGGAGCCACCAAAGAAGAGAATCTTGCAGGCTCTGCTGATTCGTATTGGGTAGTCCATGGGGAGATCTAACCAAGACCACTGAACTGCCAGGTTCCACTGATGCACCCTCATGTGAAGGCGTGCACAGGGAAAGATTGAAATTGCTGCGGCCATGGAGCCCAGGGCTTGGAGAACCTCATTCGCCATTGGCGTCCTGCGACTGAGGATCACTGACACATAAGCCCGTAGGTTCTGGACCCTGTCCCTATTGAGAAAAACTAGCAATAGTAGAGAGTCCAACCGTGTCCTTATGAATTCCAAGGTCTGTGCCGGGTTCAAGTGGGACTTGGAAATGTTGATGGTAATCCCTAAATTGACTGCATGATACAGGAGGGAGTCTCTGGCCATGCAAACTAGCTGCTTGGTGGCAGCAGCGAGGAGCCAATCGTCTAGGTAAGGAAACACCTGAATTCCCCTAAGTCTCAGGTGAGCTGCTACAACTGCCATAACCTTGGTAAACACCCTAGGGGCTGTGGTGAGACAGAAGGGTAGGGCTCTGAACTGGAAACGATTGGCTCCCAGCCGGAAGCGAAGGAATCTGGAGCTTCTGGAAATTTTGATATAGTAGTAAGCATCCTGGAGGTCTACCGAGCACATTCAGTCGCATTCTCGGAGGTATGGCGGAATTTCTGCTTGGCTACAGACAGGTTCAGGGTTGACAGGTCCAATATGGGCCTGAGGTCCCGGTTCTTTTGTGACACTAAAAAGAACCTGGAGTAAATGCCTAATCCGGACTGATCTGGGGGGACCAGTTCGATGGCCCTATTGTAAAGCAGCTTTGAAATTTCGTGCACTGAGGCCACCCTCGGGTGGAACATCCGGGAGGCGCTTTGATTGGACAGGTGGGGCAACGAACGGGATGGAGTATTCCCTGGATATAACTTGGAGCACCCAACGGTCCGTTGTAATGGATTCCCAAGCCATCAGGTGCAATGACAATATTTCCCCGACTGTCTCCAGAGTAGGACAGTCAGGCAACCCCTCAGGGTTGCTGAGCAGGTCTGTCCGAAAAGGTCTCCCTAGACCCAAAGTTCCTCAAGCCCCCTCTGCCTCTGGGACGGTGTCCTTGTCCCCCTCTGCCTCCAGGGGACGAGTTGCCCTGAGTGCCCCGGGAAAACTGAGATTTTCAGAACCACATCTTCTTTTGCCCTCTCTGATTCCTAGAAAAGGATCTTTGAGGGCTAGAGAACAGACTCCAACAGCAGACAGAGTCTTCCCGTCCTTCTTGCTTTGGACCAGGGTGTCACGAACTGCCTTCCCGAACAGGGAGGAACCGTCGAAGGGAGCACTTGTGAATGACGCCTTGAAGGGGTCCGTGAATTGACAAGAGTCTGAGCCAAGCGTGCCGCCTCATAGTTACGCTGGTCCCAGCCACCCTAGCACTCCTTCAATGGCATGGGAAAGAAGAAGCATGGACGTGTTCGAAACAAATTTCAGAGTAGACATTTTCAAAGAGAACAGTCGCTTGTCCTCATGCGACAAAGATTCTGGGAGCGACACAGCGAATTCCGTAACTAGGTCTCACTGGAGTTGACTGACGTGTGCCAAATAATTCAGCGCTCATATGGAAAACGCCGCTGAAGAAAAGACTCGCTTCCCAAACCGATCCACCGCTCTAGACTCCTTGTCTGGAGGATGGACCGAAAAACTTTCCATAGTCAGTTCTCTCTTGGTGGCAGCTGCAACCACCATAGCATCCACAGGGGATCCCTTGTACCAGGCCTGTCTGTCTGTGGGAAGAGAAAGGATCCTGTCCGGGCGTTTGGGTATTGGGGCCCTATGGTGTCAGGCTCCTTCCATGCCTGCGTGGTAATGAGATCCACTAATGGATCTGCAGGAGGGGACACCCAGGATGTAGATGGGCCTGTGCCAAAGGCCTCCAGGAATACTGACTCATCCGTAGAGGGTTTTGGGGCTGACCAACCTCCCCTCTGGCGGAGGATTTCCATGATGTCTCCAAAAGAGATATCCTCGGGAGGTGACCTGGGGGAACCCTCACCCTCATCCAAGTCAGTATCTTCTGTGAGGGCCTCGTGGGAGTACATGTGCCTCCTCTTACATGAATGCTTACACGGAACCTCCTCAGTGGGACTCTCTGAAGAGGGCTCGTAAGTCACGGGGGGTTCCACGATGGGATCCACCTGGGGGTCCTCTAGCACGGGCTGTCCCTAGGACAAGCTGATGGGAGTCGTGGCCAAATCCACAGTAGCCTGGGTGGAGTTCAAGGCAATGGGCTGGGATCTCAATCCTTGGGAGAGAACCCTCTCCACCATGTCGAAGGCCGAAGGAGAGCGCGCACCTCCTTAGCAACCAACAAGGAAACAGTTCTCCCCAGCTCCATCGTGAATATCGGGGCCGAGGCCAAGGTAGCCAGGGTTCCGAAGGAATAGCTCGGGTCCGACAAAGTTGGAGCCGAAGTTATCTCCATTCCCTCGGATCCGGCTCCCCGTTCTTGGCCCCAAGAGTTGCTCGGATCCGAACAAGTCTGATCTGAGGAACTCAAGGTAATCGCTGGCGTCGAGGTTGGAGGGACAGTCGCCACCAAACTCCTAGCTCCGAGGATCCTCGGATCCATAAACCCCGAAACTGCAGGTCGGATTGAGGAAGGAGAGATTGGATGGAAGAAGGGCATAGAGGTCCCCTCTCCGGCCGGAGAGGAGCCTGGCAAGACTCCCATTTGGATTTGGGTCTGAATGAATCTCCACATCATCCTGTCCATGTCAAGCTCCGACAGACGAGTCGACCGCGGGGAGGCGACTGACTCGGATCTGGCTGGTCTGTGAGACAACCTCGAAGAAGGCTTCTGGTCCGAGGGCTCCGGGGAGAACCTTGAGGAATGGTGCCGAAGGAGAGGTGGTCCTGACAATTTTAGAAGGCGGACTGGGAAATGGCTCCTGCTCCGGAGATCATTCGCAGTGCCTTTCCACTCTTTTCTCTTTCTCTCTCTTGTCCTTATCTCTAGCCTTTGGTTTTGTCCTCGTCTCAGCAGGCTTAGAGGGAGGCTGAGTCCCAGCTTGAGGGGGGTTTTGGTTGACTACTGGAGTCGATGTTGAGGTTGCCGAATCCAATGCAGAAACTGGTAGCAGGCCCTTAGCTACCAGTTTCACCTTCCTCTCTTTCAATGTCCTGGGGTTGAACCTTGCACATACACTACACGGCAGACTAAGGTGGGGAACGCCCAGGCAAATAACACACAGAGTGTGGCCATCAGCTGGTGAAAGCTTGTGGCCACACACACTGTGCATTTTTTAAAAGTTGGTTTTGGCTGGTCAGCCATCACCACACACCACTCAGCCAAAACTAAACCAACAAACACACACACACAAAGGACGGTTAGGCCTAAACTACCTCACAAATAAACTTTCTAAACTACTTTTTTTTTTTTTTTTTAAACAGAAAACCGACGAATGACGAAGGGGAGTAAAGGGTTGACCAAAAATGACACTCGCACACTAAATATATACCAAAAAGTACCACTTACTACATCCAACTTGGAGCTATAGAGACCACGATGCATACGCATGAGGCGGCAAACGAGATATGGGGGAAGGTAGGACATGTGAGGGATTACGGGTAAGGGGAGGAGCGTGGAGCAGATGCTTGAAAAATGCTGCCGGCTCGGATCTGATATGGATCCGATTATCCACAGGTTGCAGATAAATGAAGTTAACTACTTCAGATTAAGGGTTATGAAACCCAAGGGGGAGGGGTGGTTATTATGGGAATGGAGATGTATCAAAGAAAAATGCAGAAGGTTTTAAACACTGATACATATAAAAAAGCCTCATTGAACTAAGTATACAGAAGGATTCATTCACAGTTAAGTGACATTTTCATGGAACGGAGAATAGGCATTCACCTTTACAACTATATGAACATTATTACACCTACAGTGCCTGTGCTCTTTGGCATCCCTAAAATTCACAAGGTTCTGTCTAACCCTCCTATGAGGCCACTTTTGGACGGTAGGGATTCCATCACTTAATCCTGTGCCCAATATCTGGACTATGAACTTAAGAAAATTATAGAGAGGGAACCACAGATTTGTAAGGATTCGTGGAGTTTCCTAGCACAGGTGAATGAAATTGTCTATGACGTCAATGACAATTTGGTGACCACTGACGTCAAAGACCTTTACACCGTCATTCCCCAAGACATTGGCTTGGAATGGGTGAATGAGATGCTCTTAAAAAGTAAGATAACTCATGACACTACTACTCTAATCTCTGAACTTTTAGAACTGGTCCTCAGTAATAATTTTATTACTTTTGACAACAATTATTACTTACAGAGCAGAGGGGTAGGCCATGGGCTCACCATGTGGCGGGGCTTTCGCCAATGTTGTAATGGCGTACTGGGAGAAGAAGCACATGTTCCAGTCAGGTCATTTCCCAAAAATTAGGTTACATCTCCAATTCCAGGAGGACATATGCCTAATTTGGAAGGGTTCCAGTAGGGAATTGGAGAATTATTTGACTTACATAAATGAAGCTACCACTTTCCTTCAATTCACAAGGAAGTACAGCACTCAATCCATTGACTTACTTGGATATTTTATTAAGTAAAGACCTTTCCAATAATAGGTATGTGGCCAGAATCTTTAGGAAGGAAACTTACTCTAATTCCTTCCTTCACTTTAGTAGCTCACACCCATTTCATCAAAAGAGGTCGGTCGTCAAGGGGCAACTAGTTTGAGCTGCTCAGATGACCACCACTTTTGAAGACTTTCTTGACGAGTGTAATTTTCTATGTTCCATGTTCCTCAGAAAGGCCTATCCAGTGAAATTAATCGAGGAATTAGTGGAAGAAGTTAAAATCAAAAGACTGAATGGACATTTTAAACAAATACTAGACAAGCAGCATATACCTGTAGATTTGATAAACTCTCATACAGAAGTAGTTCTCAATAACTCTAGTTCTCAGAACTTTAGCCCCAATGAAACCAAAGTTGTTTCATCAGATTTTATTAAAGCACTTGTCATTACTTATAATATGGAGGCCCAAGCTTTAAGATTAACCTTTGAAAAAAACTGGCCCATATTACTGGAACATTCCTACCCGAGGCAATATATGGGGCATAAACCCACGATCATATATAGGAAGGAGCCTAATTTTAAAGACCTACTTAAAATAAAGCAGGGAGCTGAGTTAAGAGGGGGACAAGGAATGACCAAACGTGGGGCATGTTCCTAGTGCCACAAGGTTCAAGTGGCTAATAGTTTCATAGTGAGAGATAATATATTACGTGAACAGTAAATACAATTGTTGTTCCAAAGCAGTAGTTTATTTGGCATCATGCTCTCCTGCCAGTGTTTCTACATTGGGAAAACAGAAAGGAAACTCTGGCAGAGAATTTATGAGCACGAATATGCTGTAAAGAGAGAAAATCAGAACAATGCCTTGGCTAAACACATTAATTGTAATAGTGAACACAAGTTTACTTCATGGCTATAGATTCAGTACTTATACAGGATAACAAGTCATGGGGCTACTTTTAGAGATAAAAGAGCTCAGGTGGCAAATCCGCTTACAGGCGGATTGTTTGCCAGGTTTGAATAAGCGTAGCTCAATAGCCCCTGTGTTGAAGTTAAAAGCTCTTGAAAGAAAAAAAGTGAAAGTAGTATCAGCTAGTTAAAACTTATTTAAAAATATATATTTTATTTTATATAAAGTTTATCTGATACAAGCATATTTTACATATTTATATTTAACCCATTGCATTTGCATATATTTATAAAAGCTCAAATGGCTTAGTGGTAACTTGCTGTGGCAATGGTGTGCAGGGCTCTGGGTTCGAGATTTGCAAGATAGGTGTAGTCAGTCATTTTTAAGCTATGCTCTCATGAGATGTTAAGCTACTGGAATTATATAATAACACCAAAACTCAATTTATAAAAATACTTATTAGAAAAAAGTTTTTAAGTATTGATTTTAGAATGTTTATACAAGATGTTAAATGACCTTTATAGTTACTCATAGTTTACTTATAAATTCAATAATAATTAGTAGAAGTAGGCAGATGCAGTTAGAATGAATAAGTGCTTGTGTTTTTATGTATATGTGATGGATTTTTAAGTTCTATTAATATTAACGAGTTGTTTAACCAATCAATGTTAAAGGAAGTTTACAAAGGAAGTAAATGTGAAACTAACAGTAGTCTGATGAAGTTTAACACTTTGTTTAAACAAAAGCACTAAGAGGATATCTCATTTTAAGGAACAAAGGATTTGTGCGATTTTTCAGCATTGTGGACTTCTCTTTCATCTAAATTTGCTGCCAGTAGAGTCAGTGAACTGCCATTTTTATTTTATTCAGTTTTCAGTGTTTTTTCTGTTCCATTTGCTAATATATGATCTTCTAGTAGAAGTTTTTTTTTTGCCTCCATTAGTACCTACTGCACGTCCTTAGTAAAGAGG
Organism: Protopterus annectens; assembly: GCF_019279795.1. Classification (NCBI taxonomy): domain Eukaryota; kingdom Metazoa; phylum Chordata; order Ceratodontiformes; family Protopteridae; genus Protopterus; species Protopterus annectens. The sequence goes on from NC_056742.1 coordinate 101,798,403, forward strand.
TGTTTAAAATGAATTAACACCTTATCACTTAGGCAGTCAACTGAAGTTGCTGTCAGGGTGCATCACTCTCTTTCTTGTGCGAGTAGATCCATCCTGAGAGGAACTCGCTGCAAACCTCCCTGGCGATTTCCAAAAGAAGGGAGAAGGTTCTTTGGAAAAACGAGCTAGCTGATGGACTAATAAGCATTCTAACTCACATGAAGCATATTGGACTGCATGGCTAGAAAGAAGTGCAGATGGTGCTGGCCACCATTCCTATACCCAGACGTCCAGATGTTGGTCGTTGGACATCCATCAGCCAAGAATGGTGCAGAGACGTCAGAAATTGGGGAAGTCGCGGTATTCTGTATAGCAGGAAGACCCAAGAATCAGTACTACAACTCTGAATACAAAGAACATCCATGGGTGTATGGATCTGGAGGGATTCCCTCCTGAATTTTCAGAACTCTGGATATTAGTGGAAAAGGTGGAAATGCATACAGGAACATTCCTTTCCAAGAAAAAAAAGCTATCTGTCTTCCAGGCATTCTTGCGTGAAGTCCTGGACCAGAATCTTGCCAGCTGATTGTACCAAGAGAAGGCAAAGAAGTGATCTCAAGAAAAGGCCCCACAGATTAATCAGATCTTGGACAATCCCCTGATCTAGTTTCCATCTGTGAGGGTCTCCTGTTGTCCTGCTCAGCTTGTCTCTCTCAAAATTATGCAGACAAAATGTAGGATGCCTGCACAGTGAGACTGTGCTGTGAAGCTACACCCAAGCTAACATGGTTAGCCTGCAAATGGGTTATAACCTGGTTCTCCCTTGCATGTTGATGTACCACATGTAGTACTGTCCATAAAAACTTGAAGAGGTTCTGGAGGACCACAGATGATTAAGGAAATATTTATACGGTTACATCTGACCTTGGTGTCCTGTAAACCCTGCAATTTTATCCCTCTTGAAACTTCTCAAGCAAAGTCCTAAGACTCTGTGGCAACCAACTGCTTTGGAACATGAAAGAAGGGGAGACCCAGATTTAGTGATATTCCATTTCCACCAAGTGATTTCCCTTCTGACAAACCTCAGCACTTGCATTTGAAAAGGCGAATGATGTTGGTGCTGGGACTAAAGAGACTTCAGACACCACTGTATCTTTCTCATGTGTAGTCTTGCTAGGGCTATCATAAGAATCATAGAAGCCGTGAAATCCAAAATCCTGAGGTATTCCATCACAGTGACCAAAGTCTGAGTGGACACCCTAAAAATAGATCTAGATACACATTTCTTTCTTTCTTGTGGAAGATATGCTACTTGAACTGTGGTATCTATTTGACATCTCAGAAACACAATTCAGTGACAAGGAATCAAGAAAGACTTTTGAATGCTCTCTTGGAATCCCAGCTTGTGTAAGAGATCTTTCACACAAGTGAGAGATTTAAACACTTTGAAAAACACTCTGCAAAGATAAGCATGTCATCTAAACAAGGAAAACGTGGATACCTTGCAGCCTGTAAGGAGCTATAACTGGAGCTAGACACTTTGAAAACATTGTCAGTACAGTGGACTGTCCAAAGGGTAAGGAAGAGATTGACGTGATCCAGATGCATAAAACCTTAAGAAACACCTGCAACCTGAAGGACTAGGGATGTGATAAGCATATTTTAAATCTAGTGTTACCAAGATACTTGAATGACGAAGAAGTGGTAACAGGTTGTGAAATTGCATAATTTGTAACTTGGGCATTGTCACACACAAGTTTAGGAAAGAAATACAGAACTGGACTCCAAGCATTTTCTTTATTTGGCAGAAAAAAATCATTGAATAAAACCTCTTTTCCACCTGGGAAAGGGGAACTGGTTGCATCACTACCTTGGATAGCATGAGATGGAGAGGTAGAAATAAGATGACTCTGGTCTGGAGAATAAGGAATTACCACCTGGAAAGGCAGAATTTCCTCTCATTGCCATCTGTAACCTTGATGAATGATCTTCAGTACTCATTTGTCTGAAGCTGTCTGCTGTCAAACAGAAAAGTACAGTTTTGTACCTACCATAAATGTAGATGTCCGATAGACATGCAACTGCAGTCATAACATGTGGGTTGTCCTGCCTCAGGCAGCCCTCGGTCGGCCGGATTCCAAAGTCTGGGTCCGACGTCGGCAGATGTCGCATTTCTCCCCGATGTCAGAGCGGCTGGAGTACATAAGCATCAGCCGACGTCATTTTCTTCAGTGTTTCTTGCCCCAGATGCCAGGTGCCCTCCAAGGAAGGCTGTAATCAAATTGGAAGACAAAAACAGGATTCCAAACAAATAAATGAGCAATAAAACAAATACACCATAACAGATATCCCCAGCTAAGAGTAACAGGAATAGGAGTGGACCCTAGGTATAGAATGGTATGGAGGGAGGGAAAATCTGACTGCAGTTGCATGTCTATCGGACATCTACATTTATGGTAGGTACAAAACTGCACTATGTCCTTCAAGAATGCAACTGCAGTCATAACATGTGGGTAGAATACCATAGCTTAGCTGGGGGAGGAGGTATGCACTAGGAAAGAGATGGTGTGGCAATCAAACCCTGCAGGACTGCCGAAGCAAAGCCTGCTCTGGATCTGGAATATAGAGGGAGATTGTAGTGTTTGGAGAATGTATGCACGGAGCTCCATGTAGCAGCTTCTAGAATGTCCTTGGTATGCACCCCTCTTAAAAATGCTGTAGAGGTGGCTGTAGCTCTGGTGGAATGTGGTCTGACATTGGCTGGAACAGTCTTTCCATGAAAGGAATAACAGAATCTGATGCAATGTCCAATCCATTTAGAAATAGTCTGTTTTGAAATTGCTTTTCCTTGGACTGCAGGGGCGTAAGCTACAAAAAGTTGTTCAGACTTCCTACTGGCCTTGGTTCTGTCCAGGTAGTATCGAAGTTGTCTGTGAATGTCCAAGGTATGCAAAAGTCTTTCCCCTTATTCTCAGGATTGGGGAAGAAAGCAGGCAGATGAATGGCTTGATTTAGAGAAACCCTAGATACCACCTTTGGCATAAAAGTAGGGTTGGTCCTTAATGAAACCCTGTCTCTGTGGAAAATAATAAAGGGTGGTATTGCCATTAGGGCCTGTAGCTCGAAACCCTTCTTGCTGAGGTAATTGCCAACAGGAAAGCTGTCTTCCATGAGAGAAATTGCAAGTCAACTGAAGCTGCTGGCTCAAAAGGAGGTAGAGTCAGTTTTTCTAAGACAAAATTGAGGTCCCAGGCTGGCACTGGGGCCTTTCTTGGTGGCTTAATGTTCTTGATTCCCCTGAGGAATTGTCTTAGTAAGGGGTGGGAGAAAACAGAAGGATCAGTGTTGTATCTAGCTGAAATAGCAGATGCATGTATCTTTATGGAAGAATATGAGAGGCCATTCTTTAACATATCTGCCAAATATTCCAAGATAAGTGGGATGTTCAGCAATGATGCATCATGTCCCTTGCTGGTATTCCAATTACTGAATCTTTTCCACTTTGCTAAGTAAACCTTTCTGGTGGATGGTCTTCGAGCCTCTGTTAGTATCCGCTGAACTTCCTTGGAGAGAGATAAGCTGAAGTTATTTATGGGATCTCCCAGGCTGTTAGCTGCAGTGTCTGAAGGTTTGGATGCAGTGTTTCGAAAGTGTGTTGAGTCAAAAGTAGAGGCCACTGAGGGAGGGCCCACCTCCTGGTGTGACATATGCTCCGTAGTAGTGGGTACCAGTGTTGTCTTGGCCAATCCGGAGCTATTAAGATTCCTTTGGGCTTCTCTGCTTTGATCTTTAGTAATACTGAGGTCATCAGTGGCAGAGGTGGGAATGCATAGATTGCTAGGGAGTTCCAGTTGAATGAGAGGGCATCTATTTTCCAAGCTTTTGGATGGTATGTCCTTGTGCAAAATTTTGGTAGAAGATGGTTGAGGTGAGAGGCAAATAGGTCTACTTCTGGCTTGCCCCATGTCGAAGTGAGTTGTCTGAAGGCCTTCGGATGTAACCTCCACTCGTGTGGATCTGTGAAATTCCTGCTTAGGCTGTCCGCCAACACATTGTCTTTTCCTGGAACAAACTGGGATTGTAACTGGATGTTTAGGCTCAGTGATTTCTCCCAAAGCTGCATTGTCAGTCTGCAAAGGTGGTAAGAGTGGGTGCCCCCCTGCTTGTTTATGTACCACATCACAGTGGTGTTGTCTGTCCGTATCATTAAATGGCCTTGCTGCAGTTGGTGTTGAAAAGTCTCGATGGCATGCATTACTGCCAGCATTTCCTTTTGGTTTATATGCAGATGTGTTTCCTTTGGAGACCATTGTCCTTGTATACACCTGCCTTCCATGTGTGCCCCCCAGCCAAGGTCTGAGGCGTCTGTAGTCATGGTCTGTGTTATCTGTGTTTTTTTGAATGACATACCTGTGTTTTCCTGGCTCACCGAGGCCCACCATAGGAATTCCTTTTGTAGGCATGGAATGAGTGGTATGATTGTCTCCAAGTTGTTGCTGTGTTGCGACCAAATGCTTTTTAGGTACCATTGAAGCTTTCTCATGTGTAGTTTTGCTAATGGAACCAGTAGAATGCAGGATGCCATGTAACCCAGGGCCTGTAGGAATCTCCTTGCAGTCATCTGGGTGAGTTTTGCTAAACCTTTGAAGTAATGAGTTAACTTCTCTTGCTTGTCTTCTGTCAGGTAAGCCATCTGAGAGGCTGTGTCTAGTTTGGCTCCTAAGAAGATTATTTGCTGGGATGGCTGCAGTCTTGACTTTTGGAAGTTGACTGTGTATCCCAGAGCTTGAAGTAATCGTATGACATAATCCAGGTTTTTTGTCAACATCAATTTGTCGTCCGCTTGTACGAGGCAGTCGTCCAGGTACGGGTAAATTTGTATACCCTGGAGCCTGCAATGAGCAATTACTGAAGCCAGGCATTTTGTAAATACTCTGGGCAGTAGATAAGCCAAATGGCAATGCTGAGAATTGATAATGCTCTGGCCCTGCAAGAAATCTGAGGTATCTTCTGCAGCTGTGTCTGATAGGGACATGCAGGTATGCCTCCTTGAGGTCCAGAGTAATCAGCCACGATTCCTTGCCCAGCATGGGAAGGAGTTGCTGTAGTCTCAGCATTTTGAACTTTGGTACTATGAGAAAGGTGTTTAATGCGGACAAGTCCAGTATTGGTCTCCACTGAGATTCTTTTCTTGGAACAAGGAACAGTCTTGAGTAAAACCCCTGTTCTTGCTCTTGTTGTGGAACTCTTTCTATTGCTTTCATTTGAGTCAGCAGAGTGATTTGCTTGATAGCCTCTGCCCTTTGATTTTGTGGTAGGTTTGGCATGCCTTGTTTTCTTGGTAAGGTATGAAAATGAAACCTGTACCCTCGGTCTATAATGTCCAAAATCCATTTGTCCTTTGTCAGTCTGTGCCAGTTTTCTGCAAACAGAGATAATTTCCCAAGGGAGCTTCTAGTTGTTCCCTGGTAGGCGGTAGTAGAGGAAAGTCATTGAGTTTGTGGTTGTTGGGCAGGTGAAACCCCTGCGTCACTTCTTTGGTTTCCTGGCTGCCATTGTCGCCCCTGTAAGGGCCTCTGTATTGGCCTCTTCCTCGCCACGTCTGTTCTTACCCCTTTGAAACTTTTCTGGATTAGGAAAGGACCAGTTTTTGAAGGCCAATTCCCACTGAATCTGGGGGTTGAACCTGGAGGAAATCTTTCACAGTCTGAACTGATTTTGCTTTTCTTCGATGGTCTTTAACACATCCTTAGCATTTGCACCAAAAGCTTGTTCTTTTCCAAAGGTGCATCCAGAAGTTTTGCTTTTACATGATCTGGTAGAGGTTGATCTTTTAACCAATCATGTCTACGAATCACTGCCCCTGTCATAGCTGCCCTACATGAAGCTTCCAGTGCATCATATCCACACTGCAGGAAGTGATTGCTTACTTGCTGAGTGTTATGTACAGCTTCCTGCAAAGTCTTCCTGTCTAAAGGATCAGGAGAAGCTAATGTTTTTGTAAATCTTCTAAGAGATAATCCTGATATTGTAACATATGAAAAGACAATTTAAAGCTCTCATAGATAAGGTAGTGGATGTGTAAACCTTTTACCCCATCTCTCTAATGACCTTGCTTCCCTGTTGGAGGGCAAAGGATTTTTTGAGGTGGAGGCTGAAACTCCTTTAGGCCCCTGGGAAATAGTTTCCAAATCAGCAGTATGGGCCCTGAATAAATGGGAATGAGTTTCTGGGACCCTGTAATACCTGTCTGGCTTGGCTGGAGCAGGAGGAAGAGAATCAAGGGTAGCACTAGAGTCAGAATACAAATCATCCAGAACATCAAGTACAGGAGGAATAGCTAAGGGCCTGTGCTGAGGCTTCTTAAGGAAAGTCCTAAGGCGTTTCCTAGAATCAGAATATTCCTGACCCTGCCACTTGAAATGTTCCCTCATGGTGTGCAGAACTTCCCCAAAAGAAATATCCTCAGGAGGGAGGCCAAGGGATGGAATCTTCTGCATCCGAGTCCTCATAGGTCTGGAAGAGCTCTTCCTGGCTATCAGAGTGGACAGAGCCCTCAGAGGCTTCATCTGAAGGAGTAGGGTCAGAGGGTTCAACCCGGGGCCTTTTATCAGGAGGAGGCTGGGATGCTCTCTCAGGATGGGCCTGTGAACATCTAATCATGGAAATTAAATCAGCAGCCATGGACATAATTTGTGTCTCCGGAGTCGGCTGAGGTAAGGATTTAGAAGTAATATGCTTTGTTTTGCTGGCTGCCTTAGCCCTAGTGTAGGCCTTAATAGACATGGCCATAGGAGGCCTGGCAGCTCCACGTGCAGGAGTGACCTTGTCTACAGCAATGGTCTCGGGCATTTCCTCGGTTTCGGTATCCGGAGGAAAGTCTATAACTGGTGTCGGAGTAATGTCTGGAATCGGAGTCGTCGGTAATGCGGTGTCTTCGGTTCGGAGCGGTGGAGAGACCGTCTCAGAGGGAACCGGAGCACTCCCGATAGGTTTTGGCGTGGAGTCGGTGGTAGACGCGGGCCGAGGATGTCGGTCCCGGTCTTTTCGCTTTTTGGGAGTTTGCGATGTCGGAGGATCCGCCGGCATGGTGTAGGCAAATTTATCGCCGAAAAAATCTTCAGCGAACTCCGCCCGGCGCCTGAGAGTGCGCTTGTTGAAGTGAGCACAGGCTACACAGGCCGAGACGTCGTGGTCTGGGCCCAGGCAAGGGAGGCAGTAAGAGTGGAAATCCTTATGAGGTATTTGTTTACCACAAAAAAGACAATTGTTAACTTTTTCAGTAATTTCTGACATCGGCTGAGGCAAGAAAAGGTCCCCAACGGGGTACTTAGCTTTTGATGACTTCGTATCGTAGAATACAGGAGCTGACCGACCGGCACTTGCGAACTGCTTCTGCTTCGGGCACCGCGCGGCAAGAAAGACTGAAGAAAATGGTGTCGGCTGATGCTTATGTACTCCAGCCGCTCTGACATCGGAGAGAAATGCGACATCAGCCGACGTCGGACCCAGACTTTGGAATCCGGCCGACCGAGGGCTGCCTGAGGCAGGACAACCCACATGTTATGACTGCAGTTGCATTCTTGAAGGACATCAGAATATTCATACTTTCAGTAAGACAAAAGGGGGCACCAGGGTGGCAGAGGGAAACAAAGTCTCAAACATTTATTCTGACTTTTTGGACTGTACTTTGTTTTGGAGTTTACAGAATTGTTCTTGGAAACCCCTCACAATTTCTTCTTAAATGTCTATTTACTTGTATTTTGTTGAGAATGTATTTTTTTCCTACCAAAACTGGATGAGGAGATGGAGAATCCTTTGGAAAATTTGGAAAAGGAAGGCTGAAATATCTTAGAGAATCCCTGTAAAAAAGCTTTTCCCTTTCATCTTACTTTTATTGGTCACCTGTGAAGCAAAGTGACCAGAAACTAAATCTATATCCAAAGGAGAACTTAAAATCATGTTTTTGTCATCTGGGAGGTTCTGAGAATGCAGCCATGCAAACCTACTCAAAACAGTACCAGTGGCCTTAGCCCTTGACAAAGTATCATTAAAGCCATACACACACTATACACAATGAGTAGTGACTTAAACAACAGAAGAAATTAAATTATTTAAAGCAGACTTTGTCAGGACAAACCTTAACGTATGAGCATGACAATTCAAGATTCTGAAAATCAAAGTTGTAGAAGCATACACTTTTTTCCACACTTGTCAATAATCTTCCCATCCTTATCAGAAAAAGTAGGATTGGAATTACTCAAATGTTTAGCAACAACAGGATTAACTAAAGCTAAATCTACTGGGACAGGTTTGGGATGAGTGTATAAAAACTTAAAATAAACTTTATACATGCAATCTGCCTTTTTAGAGTCAGCTGGCTGGCTATCAGGAAAACTGCAGACACACATCCTCCAAAGCTGACAGAACTGGAAGACCATGGGCAGGTTCTGGAAATTCCTTCTGTAACAACTCTAGTATTTTCTGAGGGACTAAAACAGCTCATTGTTCTCCCAATGAAAACAGGCAAATTCTGGAAATAGTCTCAAGAGAAAAAAAATCCCCACAAAGGAAGAATCAGAAAAGTACAGTTGTGTACACTTACCATAAATGTAGATGCTTGAGTGTATTCACTGTTGCAGTCATCACATTTGGGTTATCTGCTTGCAGTAGCCCTCAGTCGGCCTGATTACCTTGAGTCCTGCGTCAGTTGGTTTCTCATCTTCTGTGACGTCAGGTAGTCAGGGATATAAAGCATGCAGACAACGCCATCATATCAGTTTTTCTTGCCCCAGATGTCAGGTGCCCCCCTAATGGGAAGCAATTAAATATATATATATATGCAGGGTTATACCTCCAACAAAAAAGCAAATACACCAAAAAGCTTTTAAGCATAGTAAAGGAGAAAAGAGGTATAGCCAAAAGAAGTCAGGGGGCTTGAGGGAGGGTAACCAGGACAGCAACAGTGAATAGACTCGAACATCTACATTTATGGTAAGTGTACACAACTGTACTATGTCCTTCGTGTTTCACTGTTGCAGTCATCACATTTGGGTAGATTCCCAAAGCCAAGGATGAGAGGAGGAATTTAGATAGCATTAGGGCCAGCTATAAGGCCCTGCATGACTGCAGTGGCAAAGCCAGCTCTGGATTTAGAGAAAATTGGCAAATGGTAATGCCTGGTGAAAGTGTACAGAACTCCAGGTAGCAGCTTCTAGGATGTCTCTGGTAGGGACACCTCTGAGAAAGGCTGTACAGGTAGATGCAGCCCTGGTTGAATGTGGTCTAATCCCATGTGGGATAGGTTTTCCATGGTGCTTATAGCAGAAATTAATGCAATGGCCTATCCATTTAGAAATGGTTTGCTTTGAAATAGCCTTCCCCTCTGCCCCTGCAGCAAATGCCACCAGCAGTTGTTCAGATTTTCTTTGAGGTTTAGTCCTGTCCAAGTAAAATCTAAGTTGTCTGTGCACATCTAAGGAGTGCAGTATCCGTTCTGCTTTGTTCTGTGGATTAGAAAAGAAGGTTGGCAAATGCATGGACTGATTAAGAGCCACACTGGATACTACCTTGGGCATGAAGGAGGGATTGGTCCTGAGAGACACCTTGTCCACATGAAAAATGATGAAAGGCTCCACTGCCATAAGGGCCTGTAATTCAGATACCCTTCTTGCAATAGTGATTGCTAAAAGGAAGGCTGTTTCCCAAGAAAGGAATTCAAACTCCGCACTTGCAGCTGGTTCAAAAGAAGAAAGAGTGAGTTTTTCCAATACAAAGTTAAGGTCCCAGGCTGGAGTTGGGGCTCTCCTGGGTGATCTTAAATTTTTGGCCCCTCTGAGGAACTGCTAGAGCAGTGGATGAGAGAAGAGTGGTGGTTCTGTGTTGTAATGAGCAGAAATGGCTGAGGCATGAATTTTGACGGAGGAGAGGGAAAGGCCCTTGTGAAGCATCTCAGTTAAGTATTGAAGAATCTGAGGTAAACAGGGCACTGCTGTGCCCATTCCTTGAGTTTGGTTCCAGGCACAGAATCTTTTCCATTTTTCAGCATAAGTTTTTCTAGTATTAGGCCTCCTTGCCTCCAAAATGACACCCAACACTTGTTTACTGAGGGATGGTAACGGAGAGATTGGGTAATTAGCCAGGCTGCCAGGTTCAGGGTTTGAAGCTGAATATGCAGAATTTGGCCCTCCTGCTGAGACAGTAGGGTAGGGGTCTGAGGCAGATGCCATGGAGCCAGCAGTGACACACTGTGCCAGAGGGGGTACCAGTGCTGGCGTGGCCAGTCCGGTGCAATCAATATCGTCCTTGGTTTATCCTGTTTGATCTTTAGTAGTACTTTGGAGAGGCAGAGGAGGGAAGGCATAAACTGGTGGGTTTTTCCAGCTGAAGGACAGGGCATCCACTTACCAAGCTTGTTTGTGGTGAGTCCTTCTGCAGTATTTGTTCAACTGGTAGTTCTGGGGGGGAGGCAAACAGGTCTATATCTGGGCTCCCCCATTTGTTTATCAACATGTTGAAAGTCTTTGGTTCCAGTTTCCACTCGTGTGGGTCTATGAGATTTCTGCTTAGTTCGTCTGCCAATGTATTTAGTTTTCCTGGCAGGAAATGAGCCTGTAGATGCACCTGGTAGCTCAAGGCTGTGTTCCACAGAGCCATGGCTAGTCTGCAGAGGGGGTATGAATGGGTACCTCTCTGCTTGTTTATGTACCACATAACAGTGGTGTTGTCCGTCTGTACTATTTATTGTCCTGGAAGAATGTGGTCCTTGAAGGCTGTCAGAGCATTCTGTACAGCTAACATTTCTTTTCGATTGATATGCAGGTGCATTTGACTTGGGTTCCATTTGCCCTGAATGCAATTCCCTACCAGGTGAGCCCCCCATGCATAGTCTGATGAGTCTGTTAGGGTTTGGTTGGCAGGGGGTAGAGTGAATGGTAGTCCCTGGTTTTGGTGGCAGGCCTCTGCCCACCAAAGGAACTCTAACTGTAGGCAAGGTATGATAGGAATCATTGCTTCTAGATCCTGAGAATATTGACACCATAGGCTTTTTCAATACCAATGTAGTTTCCTCATATGCAGTCTTGCATATGGATTTATAAGAATGCAGGAGGCCATGAACCTCAAGGCTTGCAGTATTTGCCTTGCAGATATCATGGTTTTGGTGGCCATTAGTTTGAAGTAAGTTTTCAAATGAATTTGATTCTCTGGCGTGAGAAAAACCATCTGGGAGGTTGTGTTCAAGCCTGCTCCCAGGAATGTAATTTGTTGACAAGGTACCAGATGTGATTTATTTTTGTTTATGGTGTACTCGAGACAAGTTAGCACCTTTTGTACTAATGCCAGATGATTCAAAAGCATGTCCTGGCTTTCTGCCTGAATTAGGCAATCATCCAGGTATGGGTATATTTGAATATTTCTTTGCCTGCAAAATGCAGTGACAGGAGCTAGGCACTTTGTGAATACCCTGGGCGCAGTAGATAAGCCAAAGGGAAGTCGGGAGAACTGATAGTGCATGTAGCCTGCTTTGAAGTGTAGGTATCTACTGCAAGATTCCCTGAGTGGGATGTGCAGGTAGGCTTCCTTTAAATCCAGTGTTGCCAACCAGGCATCCTTGTCTAGCAAAGGAAGCAACTGGTGAAGAGTTAGCATCTTGAATTTTGGGATTACCAAAAAGGTGTTTAGTATAGAAAGGTCCAGGAAAGGACGACATGAGTTGTCTTTTCTGGGTACCAGGAAAAGTCTTGAGTAGAGACCATGTCCCTTTTCCTCTTCTGGTACAGTCTGAATAGCCTTTAATCTTAAGAGAGAGAGTACTTGCTTTTGAGCCTCTGCCCACTGATTTGGGGGTAGATCTGGCCAACCCATTTTTAGGTTGGTAACGTAAGGAAGTGAAATCTGTATCCTTGGGAAACTATATTTAAAACCCATTTGTCCTGGGTAATGAGTTCCCAGTTTTTTGCTTGCAGAGATATCTTTCCCCCAAAAGGAGCAGTCAGTTGGGAAGTGCTTGGAAGTTTTAAAGTTAAGTCATTGAGACAGCTTACCATAGGGGGGAGTCTTACTACTCCCTGATTTGGAAGTGGGAGCCCCCCCCCCCACTGCTTAGTCCTGTGCGTACCCTGGGACTGAAGCCTGGGTGTTCTGCGAAGGCCTGGAAGAGGCAGGAAAGGACCAATTCTTAGAGAGCCAATGCCTACTAAATCTAGGAGGCTGTACCTGTAGGAAATCTTTTAACAGTTTGCATAGATTTAGCTTTTTCCTCCATCTTTTTAAGTACTACTTCTGCTTTGTTGCCAAACAGGAGGTCCTGATTTAAGGGAGCATCCAGCAATTTAGCTTTAACATGATCTGGCAAGGATTGCTCCTTAAGCCAAGCATGCCTTCTAAGTATAGACCCAGTGACAGCAGCCCTGCAAGATGCTTCTAGTGAATCAAAACCACATTGCAAAGTATGTTTTCCAACTTGTTCAGCAGAGTACATTAAATCCTGTAAATCCTTATTTTCAGCACAGTCAGGAATCAACATCACTTTCTGTTTAAGCTATCCAGTAATATGCTGCTGATACTTTAACATATGAAACTGGCAGTTTAAGGCCCTAATGGCCAAGGTTGCAGAAGTGTACACCTTCTTACCTCATATATCCAGCGCCCAGGAATCTCTATCAGAGGGGGTAGGATTTTTGGCAGTAGTAGCCTTAATGCCCTTGTGTCCCTGTGAAATGCTCTCAGTGTCCGCAGTAGGATTTTTAAAAAGGAACTTGTGACAGTCAGGAACCCTGTAACATCTATCAGGTTTTCTGAGAGCAGGAGGTAGAGAGTCAGGGGCCAAGCTAGATTCCGAAAAGGCATCATCAATGTTTAGTACAGGAGGGATAGCTAAAGGCCTGTGTTGAGGAAGGAGTAAGAAATCCCTAAGCCTCTTTTTAGAATCAGAGTAATCCTGGCTTTCCCAGAGAAAATGCTCCCTAAGAGTATGTAAAGTTTCCCCAAAAGAGAAATCCTCTGGGGGGAAGCAGGGGGAATAGAGTCCTCTGCATCAGAATCCTCATAGGTAGATAAGGGTAAATCCTGGTCATCAGAGGAAACAGAAATTTCAGAATCCTGATCAGAAGTATCATAAGCAAATTTAGTCCTAGGTCTCTTAGAGGGGGAATGTTGGTTTCCCCTGATTAAAGTAACAAGGTCTTCAGCCATTCTTATTATTTGTTTCTTAGGCATAGGGGCCTGACCATGCGGTTTGGTTGTCAGTTTTCTAGGCATGGTTCGAGTTTTAGGCCTTGAAGAAGAAGATGGCGTCAGTTTAATATGCAAGTCAGTAGGCCCGAATACACACTCAGAAGCTGGTGCCTGCACAGCAGCTCCAGACCCATCCAAGGTAGAGACATCCGCAGGTTCCACAGTTGAAGCATCTCGCGGCATACCGACTCCGGGTCTCAGTAGAGGCCTGTGAATCTGAAGTAGCGGGTATCAGGGGGTGTGAAAGCGCCTCAATGAGCGAGCTGGCGACTAGCTTAGGAGAAGCATCGTTGCCAGCTTTGGACATAGGCAGCCTGTCTCTTGTCTTTATCTTTGCATTTTTTTGGAATGTCGGTAGACGGGTGGCTTACCGAAGACATATCTGGATAATTGAACAGAGTACCAAAATATTTAGAAGTGTAAATATACCAATGACAAATTGTTCATTGTGTAAATAAGGCACAAAACCGACAGCGAGGTAGGTCGTGGTCAGGGCCTAGGCAAGGAATACAGTACGAATGAAAATCTTTATGTGGTATTTGCTTTCCACAAGAAATACAACTATTGACTTTTACTGACATTGGTTAAGAACAAGAAAAAGTTTCCCCAATGGGGTACTTGGCTTTAGTTGAAGACTTCGGTTCTGAAACTCTAAAACCAAAATTTCAGGAGTCGGCCGACCGGCACTTGCGAACTGCTTCTGCTTCGGGCACTGCACGGCAAGAAAAAAAGTACAGTTTTGTACCTACCATAAATGTAGATGTCCGATAGATATGCAACTGCAGTCCTTACATATGGGTTGCCCTGCCTCAGGCAGCCCTCGGTCGGCAGGATTCCAAAGTCTGGGTCCAGCGTCGGCTGATGTCGCCTCCTCCCCGACGTCAGAGCGGCTGGGGTATAAAAGCATCAGCCGACGCCATCTTCCTCAGTGTTTCTTGCCCCAGATGCTAGGTGCCCTCCAAGGAAGGCTAAATTTAGAACTGGATAAAATTTCCAGACATACACAATAGCAATAAACAGATACACCATAACAGATATCCCCAGCTAAGTATAAAAGGAGGGAAGTGGACCCAATACACAGAGGAGTAGGAGGGGGGGGAAACCTGACTGCAGTTGCATATCTATCGGACATCTACATTTATGGTAGGTACAAAACTGTACTATGTCCTTCAAGAATGCAACTGCAGTCCTTACATATGGGTTGAATACCATAGCCAAGCTGGGGGTGGTAGGCTCTAAGATAGGGATGGTGTAGCTAAAATGCCCTGCAGGACTGCCGAAGCAAAGCCTGCTCAGGATCTGGAATATAAAGGCAGGTTGTAGTGCTTGGAAAATGTATGCACGGAGCTCCATGTAGCAGCCTCTAGAATGTCCTTTGTAGCCACCCCTCTTAGGAAGGCTGTGGAGGTGGCTGTAGCTCTGGTGGAGTGTGGCCTGATATTGGCTGGCACACCCTTTCCATGGAAAGAATAACAGAATCTGATGCAATGTCCAATCCATTTTGAAATTGTTTGTTTGGAAATTGCCTTTCCTTGCACTCCAGGAGCGTATGCTACAAATAGTTGGTCAGACTTTCTGTTGGCCTTTGTTCTGTCCAAGTAGTAGCGTAGTTGTCTGTGAATGTCCAAACTGTGCAGCAGCTTTTCCCCTTTATTTTGAGGATTGGGGAAGAAAGTAGGCAGGTGAATTGCTCGATTTAGACACCCTGGATATCACTTTTGGCATAAAAGAAGGATTGGTTCTTAAAGAAACCCTGTCCTGATGAAAAATTAGGAATGGAGGTACTGCCATGAGGGCCTGTATCTCCGAAACTCTTCTTGCTGAGGTAATTGCCAACAGGAAAACAGTTTTCCAGGAAAGAAATTGCAATTCTGAAGATGCTGCTGGTTCAAAAGGAGGAAGAGTTCATTTTTCCAACACGAAATTGAGGTCCCATGCAGGCACTGGTGGTTTTCTGGGAGGCTTGATATTCTTTATCCCCCTTAGAAATTGTCTTAGCAAAGGATGTGAAAACACAGGTGGATCAGTGTTGTATTTTGCTGAAATTGCTGAAGCGTGTATTTTTATGGAGGAATAGGAAAGTCCATTATGCAGCATGTCTGCCAAGTATTCCAATATCTGTGGGATGCTCATTACTGATGCATCCTGTCCCTTGTTGGTATTCCAGATGCTGAATCTCTTCCATTTGGCTGAATAAGTCTTTCTGGTGGAAGGTCTGCGTGCTTCCAATAATATCTGTTGAACTTCCTTGGAGAGAGAGATATGGGGAGAAATCATGGGACCCTCCAAACTGTCAGCCGTAGAGTTTGCAGGTTGGGATGAGCCATCCTGTAATTGTGCTGAGTCAACAGTGGAGGCCACGGTTTGGTGCAAGTTATGCTCCTTAGTAATGGATACCAGTGCTGTCTTGGCCAATCTGGAGCTATT
This sequence comes from Protopterus annectens, assembly GCF_019279795.1. Taxonomy (NCBI): domain Eukaryota; kingdom Metazoa; phylum Chordata; order Ceratodontiformes; family Protopteridae; genus Protopterus; species Protopterus annectens. The sequence continues at coordinate 101,814,045 of NC_056742.1, forward strand.
AGGATGCCTTTCGGTTGCTCTGCTTTGATCTTCACTAACACCTTGGTCATTAATGGTAGAGGTGGGAATGCATATATTGTTAGGGAGTTCCAGCTGAATGAGAGAGCATCTATTCTCCAGGCTTGTGGATGATGTGTCCTCGAGCAGAACTTTTTCAGATGATGACTGAGGTGGGAGGCAAAGAGATCTATGTCTGGCCTCCCCCATGCTTGAGTTATTTGTGCAAAAATGTCTGGATGCAACATCCATTCGTGTGGATCCAAGATGTTTCTGCTTAGACTGTCCACCAGAACATTGTCCCTGCCCGGAACAAACTGGGATTGCAGCTGTATGTTCAGTTTCAGGGACTTTTCCCAAAGTCATTGTTAGTCTGCAAAGGGGGTAAGAATGAGTACCTCCCTGCTTGTTTATGTACCACATAACAGTGGTGTTGTCTGTCTTTATTAGTAGATGACCTTGTTGAAGATATTTTCCGAAGGCCTCGATTGCATGCATTACTGCTAACATCTCTTTTTGATTGATGTGTAGATGTACTTCCTGAGGAGTCCATTGCCCTTGAATATATCTGCCCTCCATGTGCGCCCCCCATCCATGGTCTGAGGCGTCTGTTGTAATGGTTTGGCTTACTTGAGGTTTGTTGAAAGGCATACCTTGGTTTAACTGGCTTGCTTGTGCCCACCACAGAAATTCCCTTTGTAGACATGGGATGAGTGGGATAATTGCTTCTAAGTTGTGGCTGTGCTGAGACCATAGACTTTTTAGGTACCATTGTAGTTTTCTCATGTGTAGTCTTGCCAGTGGAATCAGTAGAATGCAAGATGCCATGAAACCCAGGGCCTGCAGGATCTTCCTTGCAGTCATCTGGGTGAGCTTTGCTAGGCTTTTGAAGTAATGTGGTAATTGTTCTTGTTTCTCTTCTGTGAGGTAAGCCATTTGTGATTCTGTGTCTAGTTTGGCTCCTAGAAAAATTATTTGTTGGGATGGCAGTAGTCTTGATTTTTGTAAGTTAACTGTGTATCCCAAAGCCTGTAGTAAGTGAATGACATAATTCAAGTTTTTTGTCAAGGCTTGCTTGCTGTCCGCTTGTATAAGGCAGTCATCCAGGTAAGGGTATATTTGTATCCCCTGGAGTCTGCAGTGTGCAATTACTGATGCCAGGCATTTCGTGAATACTCTGGGCGCAGTAGATAAGCCAAAAGGCAATGCTGAGAATTGATAATGCTCTGACCCTGCAAGAAATCTGAGGTATCTTCTGCAACTGTGTCGGATTGGGACATGCAGGTATGCCTCCTTGAGGTCCAGAGTAACCAGCCAAGACCCCCTGCCCAGCATGGGAAGGAGTTGCTGTAGCATCAGCATTTTGAATTTTGGTACAATGAGAAAAGTGTTTAGAGCGGACAAGTCCAGTATAGGCCCCCATTGCTTTTCTTTTCTAGGAACAAGGAACAGTCTTGAATAAAATCCCTGGCCTTGTTCCTGAGGAGGAACCTTTTCTATTGCTTTGATTTGTCTCAGTTTTGAAACTTGTTCGAATGCCTCTGCCCTTTGATTTTGTGGCAGGTTTGGCATGCCTTGTCTTGTTGGTAAAGTATGGAAGTGGAACCTGTAACCTTGGTCTATTATGTCCAGAATCCATTTGTCCTTTGTTAAAATCTGCCAATTTCTTGAAAATAAGGATAATTTTCCACCTAAAGGTGCTTCTCTTTGAGCCTTGGTCGGCGGTGTCAAAGTCAAGTCATTGTGATTGTCCTTGTGGAGCAGGGGAAGTCCCTGCGCTACCTCTTTGATTAGTCGGTTGCCATTGGCGTCCCGTGTAGGAGCCTCTGTATTGCCCTCTTCCTCGGGCACGCCTGTTTTTTCCCCTTTGAAACTTGTCAGTGTCCGGAAAGGACCAGTTCTTAGAAGGCCAATTCCTGCTGAACCTGGAGGAAATCCTCGACTGTTTGCACTGATTTAGCCTTTTCCTCAATTGATTTCAACACATCCTGAGCATTAGCACCAAATAGCTTGTGTTTTTCCAGAGGTGCATCTAGAAGCTTTGCTTTAACATGATCTGGCAATGCCTGTTCTTTCAACCATGCATGTCTACGTATGACAGCCCCTGTCATAGCTGCCCTACATGAAGCTTCCAGTGCATCATAACCACACTGAAGAAAATGATTGCTAACCTGCTGTGTGTTATGGACCAAATCCTGCAAGGCCTTTCTATCTAAAGGCTCAGGAGAGGCTAACTTTTTCTGTAAATCATCCATCAAGAAATCCTGATACTGAAACATATGAAAAAGGCAATTAAGGGCCCTCATGGCAAGTGTGGTTGAGGTATAAACTTTTTTGCCCCACCTCTCCAGGGCCCTAGCTTCCCTGTCTGAGGGCAAAGGATTTTTGGCCGTGGATGTGGCCACCCCCTTGGGCCCCTGGGAAATTGTTTCTAGATCAACAGAATGGGCCTTAAAGAAATGTTTGTGAGTTTCAGGAACCCTGTAGTATCTGTCTGGCTTGACAGGAGCAGGGGGGAGAGAATCAGGAAAAGCACTCGAATCTGAGTACACATCATCCAGTACATCTAACACTGGAGGGATAGCTAAAGGCCTATGTTGGGGAAGCTTAAGGAAGGTATGAAGCCGTTTCCTGGAGTCGGAGAATTCCTGGCCTTGCCACTGAAAATGTTCTCTCATGGAGTGGAGAATTTCCCCAAAAGAAATATCCTCAGGAGGAGAGGCAGAGGGAATCGAATCCTCTGCATCAGAATCCTCGTAAGCCTGGAAGGACTCTTCCTGGGTGTCTGAGTGATCAGAGTCACCAGAGGCTTCATCTGAAGAAAGAGTGTCTGTATGTTCAACCCTGGGTCTTTTGTCAGAAGGTGGCTGAGAACCTCTATCAGGATGGGCCTGGGAGCCTCTGATTAAAGAAATTAAATATGCAGCTAAAGTCATGATTTGTTTGTCAGTAGTGGGCTGAGGCAAAGCTTTAGGAGGGTGAGACTTAGCCTGGCTAGCAGCCTTAGCACGTGTGTAGGCCTTGATAGACATAGACATAGGGGGCCTAGCTGCCCCAAGTGCTGGAGTAACCCTGTCCACCGGTATGGTCTCAGGCAAATCTTGGGCTCCAGGTTCTGGAGGAAAATCAACAACCGGCACCGGCGCAGGCTTTGGGGCCGAAGTGATCGGTAAAGCGGTGTCGTCGGTCCGGAGCGGTGGAACAACCGCCTCAGAAGAGACCGATGCACTCGCGGTAGTTTTTGGTGTGGTGTCGGTGGAAGTCGTGGGCTGAGAATGTCGGTCCCGGTCCTTCCATTTTTTGGAAATATGGGGTGTCGGTTGTTCCAACGGCATAGTATAAGAGTATTTGTCGCCAAAAAAGTCTTCAGCAAACTCTGCCCGGCGCCTGAGTGTGCGCTTATTGAAGCAAGCACAGGCAGCACAGGCCGAGACGTCGTGGTCTGGGCCAAGGCAGGGAAGGCAGTAAGAATGGAAGTCCTTATGAGGTATTTGTTTACCACAAGACAAACAGTTATTAACTTTTTCAGTTTTTTCTGACATCGGCTGAGGCAAGAAAAAGATCCCCAACGGGGTACTTAGCTTTTTGATGACTTCGGATACGTAAAACACAGGAGCTGACCGACCGGCACTTGCGAACTGCTTCTGCTTCGGGCACCGCGCGGCAAGAAAGACTGGGGAAGATGGCGTCGGCTGATGCTTTTATACCCCAGCCGCTCTGACGTCGGGGAGGAGGCGACATCAGCCGACGCCGGACCCAGACTTTGGAATCCGGCCGACCGAGGGCTGCCTGAGGCAGGACAACCCATATGTAAGGACTGCAGTTGCATTCTTGAAGGACATCAATGTAATGGCATCAGCTGCATGCTTTATACCCCTGACTACCTGACGTCAGGGAAGATGAGGCAGCAACCGACGCAGAACCCAAGACTTTGATAATCAGGCCGACTGAGGGCTACTGCAAGCAGATAACCCAAATGTGATGACTGCAACAGTGAAACACGAAGAACATCTGAGCTCTCCTCTTGAGTCTGTATCAGAAAACGGAGGAGAAATCCCTGTAACTGGAAGACCAAGACTCAGAAAGAATTGGTCTAGCCACCAGCAAACCTCCTTCCTGACAAAATTCAGCACAGGGACTTGAAAAGACTGTGTGTTGGTGCTGGGTTGAGATAGATTTGAGAAACCATTCTGTAGCTGTAGATACAAGGCTGCAGGGAAAGCTGACAAAACTATTCTTGTTAAAAGGTTACTTTTTTTCCTTAAGGTAAGAAAGCCATTATCTGCGAGACTTCTAGCAGGCAAACAAGAAATGTTACTGTGTATGAAGGAATGAGGGATGGCTCCTCCAAACTAAGGTGAAAACCTAGGTTTTGGAACAGGTTTTTGATAAAGAGAAGAGATTCTTGACAGTTTTGAACAGAATCTGCAAAAACAAGACAGTCAAACAAGGAAAGATGTGAATGTCTTGTAGGTTGCAAAAAGCAACCATTGTTGCTACATAAGCTTCAAAAATACCCTTGGGGCTGAGGACAGACCAAAGGGTAAAAGAAGAAAAATGAAAATGTTAACTGTGAACCAGAAACAGAATATACTGAAAAGCATCGAAAACTGTTGTAAACAGGAATATGGTAATATGCATTTTTATATTTAGAGTTATCAAAAAAACTTTAAAGAGGAATCAAGGGAACTGTGTGGGACTGCAGGATAAGTATTTTTAGCTCTAGAACCTTGATGTCAAGATTTAATAAAGGGAAGACAAAACAGGCATCCATGCACCTTTTTTTGTGGGTCGCTAAAAATATTCTGGAAGAAAAACCCCTTTCTATTTTGATTTTCTGGTATGCAGTCCATCATGTCTTGAAATAGCATATGAGAAATGAGTGGAGGAAAACATGCAGGTTTGATTTTGGGGATAAAGTGAAATTTCTGGGTTTGGAGAGGAATCCCACTCCCAACTGCATCCATTCTGAATGGTTTCTAATATCCAAACATTTGTTGCAACCAGCTACCACATAGGAAGACATGGAAAAAGATTCTTTGAAAGGTTTAGAGAGTTGCCAGGGTAGGGAGAGAAATGGGAGGAAAAGTAGGCATAGTCACTTCTTCTGAACTGAAATGGGGCCTGTAACATGCCTTTTTACTTAGCTTTGCCCTATTACTACTTTTTAAATTGTTGTTTTCATGACTTTTGTAGGAATTGTTTAAATGGGTTCTTATAAAATGGCCTGGGACTGGAAGGGTTATTTATGCTCTACTTCAGTATAGGGGATTGAAAAATTTGCTTTACTCCCTTAGACCACTTCCCCCCCTTTTGTCAACTAACATAACATCAGGAGATGAAATACCAAATAAAATCTCTTTATCAAGGGGAGCACTTTGAGTTTTAGATGCGACATCCTTTGGCAGATTTTCGGAACTTAGACATGCACACCTGTGCACCACTGATCCAGTCATTACTGCTTTAGATACTGCATCTGCAATATCAAAAAAGCATCTCGATGTTGAGTGACTGAGGAAAGCACAGAAAGTAGGGAGGACTTAAAATCTGGAGTAGGTAACTCTGTAATAGCAGTTTTCATGTCAGCAAATGGTACCAAAAAATATTGAGACATATGTGCATGACAATTAAAAATGCTAAAAGTTAGGTTGGAAGACATGTAAACCTTCTTCCCGTACCTGACAAAGCTTCTACCAGCCTTACCTGGGGGTACAAAGTTAGATGCAGTAAAATATTTAGACACAGAGCTTTTTGTAAAGAAAATAAAAGGTGGGTCAGCTACAGGATTACAGAAAAAGAATGTATGTGATTGAGGTACCTTGTAATGTTTACCTGCTTCTCAGCAGCAGCTGCCTGACTGTCAGGAGAAGCACTGGTAGCATTAAAGGCAAAGGAGGAAGAGACAATGGTTTAGGGGTTTCTACATATAAAAAGTCTTAACACCTCTTTTGAGTGACAGATCTTTCCTTTTATTCCTACTGAAATACGTCTCTGATTTTCCTTATTTCTTCCACAGGAGAATCTGGGAAAAAAAAGATTTCTTCAGCTTAAATTTTCTGGAGAAGATGCTTCAAAAGCGCAAGTTAATCTAATCTCTTTGATATCAGAATCACAGTCAGAAGGACAGGAAGGGAGCTTCCTTTTTAACTGAGAAGAAGCAGCTTAATGGGATTGAAATGCCTTTAAAATTCCTTAGCAAAGGAAAACAATTCCTCTCTGGATTCTTTAGAAGAAGGGGTAAAGGGTACAGAAAGGTGTTTAACTTGCTTAGTTTTTTCTTTGGATATTATAAAGAGAAACTCCGAGGAGAATCGGACATCTGGACTTTCACTCAGGTGTCAGGTACCTCTTCCCCAACTAAAATCTGCAAGAAGCCATCAGCTCCTTTTGTGATGACCAAGTGCAGTTCTCCTTCTCTTAAATAGGTGCATGCCCTGCTCTGGAGGATGCACTAGACTCCCGTCCCTAATGGTTTTCCAAGAAGAAGCATCAGAGGGGGTCAGTAGTAATACAAAAATGGTATGACGGTTCTGAAATGGCCACAGTGGCGTTGTCTGTCAAGGGCCTGGGAAAGTAAATGCACTCACTCAAGGCACTCCTTAAAATGGAGAACATCGACATCTGTGCAGTGTCAGAGACCTGGTTCAAGGCTCCAGAGACCACCCCTGCATTACCTGGCTATAATTCATACCACACCTTTCGGCCACTTAACCTGGACCAAAACACTAAAGGTGGAGGAGTGTCCAAATTTATTAAGAATACCCACACCTCCAGGGTAGTTGCTCAGCATAATGCATCAGAGATTATCCAAATGCAACTAACTCTGGCCAAGACCACAATCCAAATTGCAGCTTGCTACAGATCCCCCACCATGCCCCAGGATTTCCACTCCTCATTTCTAGATACACTGGAAAATATTAGGGTACAACCCAACACCCTAATAATGGGCGATTTCAACTACTTCACCATTAACTGGGAAAACTACTCATGTACCAACTCTTTTGCTCAACATTTTCTGGAATTCATACATTCCAATGCCTTGGATCAACCTATCCACACCCCCACCAGGAGCAGCAATATCTTAGACCTGGTCATTACCAACATGGGTGACCAGTGTTCAACACCAAAGGTCAGTTCCTCATTGGTCAGATCCGACCACAAGCTAATCACCCTAGATATCCACATCCCGTCCCCACCCCCCATTAGAGCAACTACCGTAAAAGATTTCTCCAAAGCCAACTTCATGCTTCTTAAGACAGAAGTGGCAAAAGTACAGTTTTGTACCTACCATAAATGTAGATGTTCGAGTGCTAATACAGCTGAAGTCATAACAGATGGGTTCTCCTGCCATCAGGCGGGTCCTCGGTCGGCCGAATTCCAAAGTCTAGGTCCGGCGTCGGTTGTCGTCGCTTCTTCCCTGACGTCAGTGCGACAGGGGTATAAAAGAACCAGCCAATGCCATTTTCTTCAGTTTTTCTTGCCCCAGATGTCAGGTGCCCCAGAAGGAAGGCAATACATAAATTTATGTAATAATGCAGTGCAATATAATCAAAAAACAGTAGTTGCAAGCAAATACACCATATATGAATACCCCAATCAAGTTGTATGAGGAGGTGTTAGCCAATAGGCCTGTCCCAAGAGGGGAAGGAGGGAGGGAAACCTGGATTGCAGCTGTATTAGCACTCAAACATCTACATTTATGGTAGGTACAAAACTGTACTATGTTCATCGTGCATACAGCTGCAGTCATAACAGATGGGTAGAATCCCAAAGCTAAAAAGGGGGTGGTAGGCACTAGGTGGAACTAGGAGGAGCCAGGATGCCCTGCAAGACTGCAGTGGCAAAGCCTGCTCTAGTTTTGGAGTATAATGGTAGGTGGTAGTGCTTGGAGAAGGTATGCACAGAACTCCAAGTGGCTGCTTCCAAAATATCTTTGGTAGGAACTCCTCTGAGGAAAGCTGCAGAGGTAGCTGTGGCCCTTGTGGAGTGAGATCTGATGCCTGCAGGCAGAAGTTTACCATGAAGAGAGTAACAAAAGCTTATGCAGTGGGCTATCCATTTTGAGATTGTCTGTTTGGAAATTGGCTTCCCTTGAGCTCCTATAGCATAGGACACAAAGAGTTATTCTGATTTTCTGAAAGGCTTTGTTCTGTCCAGATAATAATGTAGCTGTCTGTGGATGTCCAAGGAATGTAGCAGTCTCTCCCCTTTGTTTTGAGGATTAGGGTAAAAGGTAGGTAAGTGAATAGCCAGATTCAAAGCTACCCTGGATACCACCTTTGGCATAAAGGACGGATTGGTCCGTAAGGAAACTGTCCTGATGGAAAATGATGAAAGGCTGCACAGACATGAGGGCTTGTAGTTCCGATACCCTGCAAGCTGAGGTGATAGCCAGAAGGAAGGCTGTTTTCCAGGACAAATATTGCAAATCTGTTGAGGCAGCTGGCTCAAAAGGAGGCAAAGTCAGCTTTTCTAGAATGAAATTGAGGTCCCAAGCAGGTATTGGTTGTTTCCTTGGGGGTTTTATATTCTTAGCCCCTCTGCGAAACTGTCTTAAGAGGGGATGAGAGAATAAAGGAGGATCAGTGTTGTATTCTGCAGAAATGGCTGAGGAATGGATTTTGATGGAGGAGAATGAAAGTCCATTGCTTAGCAGCTCAGCTAGATACTGTAATATTTGAGGTAAATTCAGTATTCCAGGATTCTGGCCCTTTTTCTCATTCCAAGCACAAAATCGCTTCCATTTTGCGGAGTAAGCTTTCCTAGTAGAAGTAGTAGTAAATATTTTATATAGTTTAATAGTTTGACAGTATAATTATTGTATACACTAGATATGGGTTTATTCAAATATCTAGGAAGATTATAAATATTGATTTTTTATGGTCATTGCTGCTGAATGTGCACTATACCTTTAAATGTTTTGGCGCAATTTTTAAAATGATTGTATTGGTTTATGTATAAAAAGGAAGTTATGGTGCTTGTTGACTGTTCTGAAGAAGACTGGGTTCCAGTTGAAAGCGCTTAACTGCTATAGGATTGTGGAATAAAAGAAAAGAATTTACATCCTTTCGTGCACGAGTTTCTTTGGGAAGTTCCTGTTCTTTTCAGTATTGGAGTTGTTGAACTTTCTTTTTGTTTATTGGTTGACATGGCTGAACAGGAGACTACCTTAGAGGCTTCATTGTCTCGAGAGGAGTTTAATGGACTTCGGGCTGAAGTATCAGCCGTGCAGGGCGAAATACGTAAACTGTTTGAACTCTTAAACAGTATTGCTTCTAACAAGGTACTTCCAAACAGTATTGGTTTTAATAAGGCACTTCAGGCTTCTAATGATGGATTGCAAACTATGCCTGATTTGCATTCACCCCAAAGTGACGGTTGTCCATCAAAAGAAAGCACGCTGGCGTTCAGAAGGGAAGGGGAAGTCCCTGAAGAAAACCGGAAGGTGTCTGGCGTTGATGCATTGGGGCATGAGGCAACGAAGTTTCAGGAGGAGGTTACCCACACCTGAACGTGGCTTTCCGTAGCTTTACTATCTTCGGAGGATGTAGTTCATAACAACAAAGCCACAATTGATTTACGGATACTAGTGATGGTTTTGCTATATCACCTAAAGAACAGCGACGGTTTGTTTTTCACGATGATGCACTCACACCAGCCCAGGACTTCACTTTTGATTTTAGTATATCGAGGGCAAGACGTGAGGCCGAGCGGAATGGGGCTAGACCAAAGACGGTATACACGAATAAACCTAACGGAGCATTCAGCAGAAACATCATGTTGACAAAAAGGTACTGTTGCCTATATTATATCTAGCCCTAAACCTAAACAAACAAAAGGATTTTGACCAACCTGAACATAATAAAATAATGAATAGTGAATTGTTTACCACAAAGACAAATGAAAGAGAGCTATTTGAAAATGTGCTAAATGGACATGGTGATATGTATGACTTTGGTAAAAAGAATTACAATAAGAAATTTAATGAGAAAAATCACATATATAGCTCTCTGAAAGAAATGATTTATGACTTTGGTAAGAAACTTACTGCATACAACAATGCAAAAATAGATGTTAATTATTTAAAAATTGTATAAATCTGAAGATGGTTCCTAAAGGTTTACGATTTTTTAATTACCATTAGGCATATTTTATAATGTGGAAGTGATGAATGAATTTAATAGTATGTTTGATGGTTTTGGAATTGCTTTCATGGAACTGTTATTAAAATATCAACAAGAGAAACGTGACCTTTTAGGAGATGAGTTAGAAATCATGTATGAGACTATATGTAATGATGTAGATTATGAGACTTGGAATGAACTTTTAAAAACAATTTTTCAAGCGGAGAGTAGGGCCAATATTATATTTGAGAGGAAAAGCAAGAAACTTACTAGGGACCACGAAGCATACAGTAACAACAGAGCTTATATATGGCCTAAAGTTAAAGAGTCAGAAGTAGGTTTTATGTCCACCCCGTTGGACTACACATAGGATTTTCAGAGTGCCAAGCCTCTTTTGCAAGACATCCCAACAAACAGTGGACCCAATACAAAAATAGATCAACATTCCCACACAGGAGCAAGTGTAGTTACAGTAGACAAGACTTATGAAACTGAATCTGTGACATTTACCCTCTTATTGATCAGAATATTGTTTCAGAGGGAAATACTATTAGTAGTAGGAAGTCATCTTTGAATTATCCTATGGTCACATGTTTTGAAGGTTTCAAAGTCTATAACTACACAGATGTGGAGGTAAATGACGACTTCATTCGGTCATGCACAAAGGAATGAAATTTATTCCCACTGTTAGCAATAATTTAGTTGATAATATCAAGCAGGTGAAACTTTTTTGTCGCAAACTCAATTTGGCTGTGATTTTTGATGGCTCAACGGACCAGGCAGTTGGTACGGAAAACATACAGTTGCAAAAGAGTTCCTATGTTCCTGTATCTCATCCCAGTATATCAAATTTTGAGAAATTGGTTAGTCAAGACATTTATAGACTACACAGGGACATTAGACATAGGAATTTGTTGCATAACGGTCCACCACAAAATCTTACTCAATCAGAAAAGGAATGTCTTAACCAAGTGATGCAGAATAAAGAGGTACGCATCATGAAACCCGACAAGGGTGGTGGGTTAGTACTTTTTTATGTTGAAGCATACAAGTCTTGTATTTATGACATCTTAAATCAGGCAGACACTTACGAAAATGTCTCCTTAAATCAGATTAACATCGGACACCATCGTATAGATCTGGCTATAGAGGAATATTTAATAGACAACAGGATTACAAATGACACTTATATGTTTTTGAAGAATGACCACCCCATTCTGGCAACCATTGTTGGCATACCCAAACTTCACAAATCCTTGGAGCAACCACCCTTCAGACCCATCATCTCCTCCCATTCCAAGACTTATAACATAGGAAATGGATTGATCATCAACTAAAACACATTTATGGAAATATCCCACACATCATGAAAGATTAGGAGTTTTTGGGCAAATTACAACATGAATATTGGAGACCAGACCTCATCTTAGTCACCATTGATGTGGTCGATCTTCTCCAGTATACCCAGAGAACTAGGAATCGAACATTTCTCAAATAGCCTCAGGAAACATGCAGGGGTTAGTTGGGACAAGGTTGTGTTGTTGTGTGACATGATGGGACTGGTGTTAGATCACAATTATATTGTGTTTCAAGGGGAATATTTCAAGCAAACAAAAGGTGTTGCTATGGGTGCGTGTGCCCCATCTTTGCCAACATGGTGATGCTGGAATGGGAAGAGGAAGTGTTATTTAAGAGTCATTTTATACTCACATCTCATTCTATGCCAGATTTTTGGATGACATTTTTATTTTGTGGAAGGCCTCTATAGAGGAATTACAAGAATTTATGGCTTTCATCAATCTATCCTCTACATTTTAAAATTTACTCATCAAACTAGTACTGTGGACATTGCTTATTTGACGCCTTGGTTGGTCTTGACCAACATACATTCACTTCTAGAATTTTCCAAAACCAACTTTTTCCAATGATTACCTACATTTTACAAGTAACCATCCTCCACACATTTTAAAAACATCGTAAAGGGGCAGTGTATCCGTGCGAGGATGTCTTCGACAGAAGCTGTGATGAGAACGGAACTTGATACCATTAGGACATTATTTAGTAATCGTGGATATCCGGACCACATGCTCCTGGATACAATTGAATATGTGGGTAATGAATGGGGTAAGAAGTACCCCCTTTATTAGGTAAATATATAGTTAATGAAAAACATGAAGGGCTGCCATCCAGTTATTCTAGTCGAGCATGTATTTTGACTTACACTCCACATAACGTGTTTTATTAAGGACATATTACGACAACATTGGAATATACTTGTTAGTTCAAATTTGGAACGTAATGTGGGAAATTCTCCTGAATTTGTATATAAGACAGGCATTAATTTAAAAAGATTATTAGAGAAAGCCAATTATGATAATGCCATAAGGATATGTACAAAGGTACAACAAAATGCGGCAGATGTAAACAGTGTAAGTTTATTAATGAATCCAGATACATTAGACTTAAAACTTCAACTCTACATGTATTAGAACTAGAACTGGAAATTGTAACACAAGTAGGGTGATATATATTGCTACATGTTGTACTTGTCCTATGTATTACATAGGCAAGACTGAAAGAGTTTTCAAAAAGCGTATATATGAACACCTTTACCGTATTCAGAGGAAGGACATGAAGAATGCATTGTCTAAACATATCCATGAATATGGTAAAGAGCACACTTTTCAGTTTGCTATCATAGATACCATTAGTTATTCAACATTTGGGGGAAACTGGAAGATGAAACTGGCTGCCTTGGAAAGCAGATGGCAGATTTTATTAGACGCTACTAGACCCCCAGGACTAAACGAGTCCATCAGTATTAAACCTTTCTTGATCCTCTCTTAGTATAAGTCATTGAGTTATTATAGTATTGGTAATATACTTATTGATTTATTAAAAGTCTCAAGTCTTCCAATATTGATAGTAGTATGAATATGAAATAGAGTTTTAGTTTTTATATACTATATATAGTTTACATACATGTTTAAAAATAATTTTAAATATACAAATGTTTTATAAATATTTTATATAGTTTAATAGTTTGACAGTATAATTATTGTATACACTAGATATGGGTTTATTCAAATATCTAGGAAGATTATAAATATTGATTTTTTATGGTCATTGCTGCTGAATGTGCACTATACCTTTAAATGTTTTGGCGCAATTTTTAAAATGATTGTATTGGTTTATGTATAAAAAGGAAGTTATGGTGCTTGTTGACTGTTCTGAAGAAGACTGGGTTCCAGTTGAAAGCGCTTAACTGCTATAGGATTGTGGAATAAAAGAAAAGAATTTACATCCTTTCGTGCACGAGTTTCTTTGGGAAGTTCCTGTTCTTTTCAGTATTGGAGTTGTTGAACTTTCTTTTTGTTTCCTAGTAGAAGGCCTTCTGGCCTCCAAAATGACATCCTGCACCTCCTTGGAGAGTAGGGTCTGTTGTGAAGTTAAGGAATCTTCCATGCGGCCAGACTGAGTGTTTTCAGCTGACTGTGAAGAGTTCTGAAGCTGTGCTGAGTCAGAAGAAGAGGCATTAGAGGGAGGGTCCATGGTGGGGAATGCGTCAGGCTCCTCAGGAGTGGGTACCAGTGCTGTCTTGGCCAGTCTGGAGCAATGAGAATCATCTTTGGTATGTCTGCTTTGTTTTTTTAATAGAACTTTGGGCAGCAGAGGAAGAGGTGGAAAGGCATAAACTGTCATTGTTGTCCAACTGAAAGAGAGCGTCCACTCTCCAGGCCTGTGGATGAAAAGTCCTTGAGCAGAATTTTGTCAATTGGTGATTTTTCTGGGAGGCAAAGAGATCTATGTCTGGCCTTCCCCATGCTTAATTTATTTCTGTAAAAACTTGAGGGTGCAACTTCCATCCGTGTGGGTCTGTCATATTTCTGCTTAGGTTGTCTGTCAGCGTGTTTTCCTTGCCTGGCAAGTGCTGTGCTTGAAGTTCGATTTGTAATTCCAGAGCCATGTTCCAAAGTGACATGGCCAGCCTGCATAGGGGGTATGAATGGGTTCCTCCCTGTTTATGTACCACATTACTGTGGTGTTGTCTCTCCTTATCAATAGTTGGCCTGGATGCAGAAGGTCTTTGAAAGCTATAATAGCATTTATTACTGCTAGCATTTCCTTTTGATTAATGTGTAGGTGCTTTTCTTTTTGGGACCATTTGCCCTGAATGCACCGATCTGTCATGTGCGCCCCCCAGGCGTAGTCCGAGGCATCTGTTGTGATGACTTGATTTGCTTGAGGCTTGCAGAATGGGAGACCTGTGTTTCTTTGGCATGCTTGAGCCCACCACAGAAATTCCTTTTGAAGACATGGAATCAGTGGTATTATTGTTTCCAAACTGTGGCTGCGTTGAGACCATAGGTTTTTCAGGTACCACTGAAGTTTCCTCATATGCAGCTTTGCACATGGGATTAGTAAGATGCAAGATGCCATGAATCCCAGAGCCTGCAGGATTTTCCTTGCAGTCAGCCTGGTGAAATTTGCTAGTTTTCTGAAGTATTGAGTTAGTTTCCCCTGTTTCTCTGGCGTGAGGTAGGCCATCTGGGTGTTTGTGTCCACGTTGGCACCCAGGAAAATTATTTTTTATGAGGGTATTAGCCTTGATTTCTTTTTGTTGACTGTGTACCCCAGAGAATTCAACAACATTATTACAAAAGCCAGATGTTTCAGAAGTATGTGCTTGCTGTCTGCTTGGATCAGGCAGTCATCCAAATATGGGTATATTTGTATCCCTTGAAGTCTGCAGTAGGCAATTACTGATGCCAGGCATTTTGTGAATACTCTGGGCGCAGTAGATAAGCCAAAGGGCAATGCAGAGAATTGATAATGGGTTGAACCTGCAAGAAATCTGAAGTATCTTCTGCAATTTTGTCTGATTGGGACATGCAGGTATGCCTCCTTGAGGTCCAATGTTACCAGCCAAGACTCCTTGCCCAGCATGGGAAGAAGCTGCTGTAATGTGAGCATCTTGAATTTTGGCACAAGTAAAAATGTGTTTAGGATGGATAGGTCCAAAATAGGTCTCCAATCTTTTCCCTTCCTTGGTACCAGGAATAGTCTGGAATAAAAACCTTGACCTTGTTCTTGAGTAGGTACCTCTTGAATAGCTTTCATGTCCATGAGATCTGCAATTTGTCTGTGTGCCTCTGCCCTTTGACTGTGTGGCAGGTTTGGCATGCCTCTCTTTTGTGGAAGGGTGTGAAAATGGAATCTGTAGCCTCTGTTTATAATGTCCAGAATCCATTTGTCTTTTGTGACAATATGCCAATTTTTCGAAAATAATGCCAGTTTTCCGCCTAAGAGTGCTGCCATTTGAGCCTTGCTTGACAAGCAAAGGGGAAAGTCATTGGGTTTGCTTTCTGAATGGCTGTGAACTATCCTCACCACCTCTTTGTGTAGGAGCTTGCCATTGTCTGCCTCTAAACGATCCTTGAGATTGCCCTCTGCCCCTCGGTCGCCTGTATCTACCTCTTTGGGGTCTGTCCGTGGCTGGAAAGGACCAATTTTTGGAAGGCCAATGTCTACTGAAACGTGGAGGTTGTACCTGTAGAAAATCTTTCACTGTTTGCATTGATTTAGCCTTTTCCTCCATTTTCTTTAATACCTCCTCAGCTTTAACACCAAATAATACATCTTTTGTAGAGGGCATCTAGTAATTTAGCTTTGACATGATCTGGTAAGGTTTGCTCCTTGAGCCAGGCATGTCTACGTATGACTGATCCTGTAACAGCAGCTCTACATGAGGTCTCTAGAGCATCAAAACCACATTGCAAGGTATGTTTACCCACTTGTTCTGCACTATGCAGCAAATCCTGTAACTCCTTCAAGTCTGGTTGTTCAGGTTGTGACATTTTGCTTCTCAACTGTGATAACAGAAACTGTTGGTACTTTAACATATGGAACTGGCAGTTTAATGCCCTCATGGTTAAGGTGGCCGAGGTGTATACCTTTTTTCCCTACCTTTCTAAAGATCTGGAATCTCTCTCTGAAGGTAATGGATTTTTAGCAGTGGAGGCCTTAATTCCCTTGGGGCCCTGTGAAATAGTTTCTGAGTCAGCCGCATGGCTTTTGTATAAGAATTGGTGTGAGTCAGGAACCCGGTAGTACCTGACAGGCTTGATTGGGGATGGAGGTAAAGAGTCTGGGTTAAGGCAGGCCTCCGAATACACATCATCTAGTATGTCTAAGAAAGAGGTATAGCCAGAGGCCTATGCTGAGGGAGCAAGAAAAAATCCCTAAGCCTTTTCTTAGAGTCTGAGTACTCTTGGCCTTCCCAGTGGAAGTGTTCCCTCAAGGTATGCAGGGTTTCCCCAAATGAGTAATCCTCAGGGGGGGGGGGGGGGAGACAGAGGGAATGGACTCTCTGCATCAGAATCTTCAAAAGGGGAGTATGAATGTTCCTGTTCATCAGAGTGCTCTGAAATAATGGAGGCCTGGTCCGAGGAGGGAGATTCTTCCTCCACTCTGGGCCTTTTGTCCGAAGGGGGGGGGGGCTGAGAACCCCTGATAAGAGTAATTAAATCCTCAGCCATTTTAAGCATCTGTTTTTTAGGCATGGGGCCTGGAGAAGGGCCCTGTGTAGCTTGTCTCTTAGAATGCATGGCTGCTTTAGACTTAGTGAAAGCCTTGATGGAAAAAGAAGAGGAAGGCCTGAAGACACCTTGAGAGGAGGAAGACCTGTCTACATTCTGAGTTTCACCACCTAGAGTGGCTTCGGTATCTGTAGTCGGTGTGTGGGCCGAGGAGCCTGCGACCTCGGGTACAGTAGACACCGCCAATGAAGTGTCGTCGGTAGGCAGGGGCTGCGTAGGCGCCTCACTGAGAACCGGACCACCTGTAGTAGGCTTTGGCGTGGTGTCGTTAGAGGCCGCGGACCTCGTGTGACGGTCCTTATCTTTGCGTCTTTTAGTCAAAACTGGAGTCGGAGTATCCGACGACATAATGTAGTTAAATTTTTTTGCCAAAATAGTGCTGGGCGAACTCCGCCCGACGCTTAATGGTGCGTTTGTTGAATGTAGCACAAAAACGACAGACCGAGACGTCGTGGTCTGGGCCTAAGCAAGGAATGCAGAGGGAATGAAAATCCTTATGCAGTATTTGCTTCCCACATGAAATACAATTATTAACTTTGTCTGACATCGGTCTGAGGCAAGAAAAGTTTCCCCAACGGGGTACTTAGCTTTCAAGAAGACTTCGGTTGCAAACTTTTCGTAATTTCAGGGGCTGGCCGACTGGCACTTGCGAACTGCTTCTGCTTCGGGCACCACGCGGCAAGAAAGACTGAAGAAAATGGCGTTGGCTGGTTCTTTTATACCCCTGTCACACTGACGTCAGGGAAGAAGCGACGACAACCGACGCCGGACCTAGACTTTGGAATTCGGCCAACCGAGGACCCGCCTGACGGCAGGAGAACCCATCTGTTATGACTGCAGCTGTATGCACGATGAACATCTTCACGACACCCACGCAGATGGACAATAGAGGTATGACTGCTGAATCCTACACAATTGCACTTTATAAGCACTTACACAACTGCATGGATCGTGCTATACCTAAAAGAACTAAGATGTTATCCATAAAAATGAAGCCAATCTAATGGTCCTCTGCCATAAACAAACTCTAAAACAGAAAAAAGAAACTGTTGCAAAAAAGATTAAAATCCCATGATTGAAGGAACTCCCTGGTCAGTCTCCATAAGAAGCTGAGATCGCTCATAAAATCCTCCAAAGATAGCTATGAAAACAAAATTGCCACTGATTCTAAAGACAACCACAAAGCATTCTATAGCTATGTCAAGAATCTCAATGGCAACACTCAGATCTGCTCTAAGTTACAGCACAATGGCACTAAATATACAGAACCAACTGATAATGCCAACATCCTGGCAGATAGGATCAGTGCTAACTTTACTCCCCTCTCACCCCCTAAAGGGCCAATCTCTGTATAAAAAAAATGCAAAGCTCCTATAATCACGGCTGCACAGGTAAAAACCACACTCTCCAAAGCCAAGAACACATCATATCCATGGGACCTGACAACATCCCAGGCTGTGTTCTACATGAACTACACAGCGACATGGCACCCCACCTAAGTACCATGTTCAATCATAGCCTCACCTCAGGCTTTGTGCCCATTGAATGGTGCACAGTGACTGTTACCCCACTCCACAAAGGGGGAGCCACCATGGACCCCGGGAACTACCGTGCCATTAGTCTGATGAGCCTGGTCTGCAAGGCCATGGAACGAATCATAATGGAACTTATAAACAAAGACATTGGTAATCTCCAAACTCTGGAACCCACCCAGTTCGGGTTTGTAAAAGGCAGATCATGTCTCCTAAACCTGAAAGACTTCTTTGAAGCAGTCACCAAAGCGGTACACAAGGGTAAGGTGGTTGGCACAGCCTATCTAGATCTTGCCAAGGCTTTCGACACCATCAACAACTCTGGAATTATAGATAAACTCACTAAACTACATATAAATCCCTATGTCACAAGATGGGTTGCCAACTGGCTCAATGACAGAACCCACACTGTGAAAGTAGCAGACTCCAAATCCGACTTCAGACCAGTAACAAGTGGAGTACCACAAGGTTCAGTTCTGGGTCCTCTCCTGTTTGGTATCTACTTCTCTGAAGTACAGGCTAACACAGAAGGTCTTTGGCTAACGAAGTTTGCAGATGACTGCAAACTAGGAGCAATAATCAAAACTCCTAACGATGTGGACATCCTACAAAAGGGCCTCACTGAGACAGATGCCTGGTGTCAAAACCATGACCTCAAGCTCAACGCCAAAATGTGCACTGCCATCCCCTTTGGCAAAAACTCTGTACCAATGAACTATCACATAGGTGGTAGTAAACTTAACACCGAAAGTGTGAAGAGAGACCTTGGGACACAGGTGGACAGTAGTCTCTCCTTTGATAATCACATTGCAACAGTAGTCAGGAAATCCTTCTACGTGGCACACATCACAAAAGGTTTCTCATCCAGGAAAAAAAGAGGTCATTGTTCCCCTCTACTCATCACTCATTAGATCCACTATAGAGTACAACACCCCTTTTGGTATGTACCTCATAAGACATCTACAACTACTGGAATGACCGCAGAAATACCTCACAAAGAGGATTACCGGCCTCAAACAGATGCCCTATGCAGACCGTCTCAAATATCTCCAGCTTTACTACTCAGAAGCGATCTCTGCCTAACATACAAAGCTATGTCAAACCCAGAGCTGTTGGACATGCTCCACTTAAAGAAATCCCAATCCCTCCGAGCCACATGCTCTAGGGACCTAAAAACCTTGTCACCAAAATAAACAGAACATGCTGGAGGGATAGATTCCTGTCTCAGAGACTTCCCATACTCTGGAACAAACTACCTATTTATATCAAACAAAGCTCCTCATTAGCACTCTTCAAGAAAAATCTTTATGATTGGGTGGGAAATAGGAAATTCACCCCAGGGATCACTTTTGTGGCTCTGCTCAACAGTGGCACAGG
Source organism: Protopterus annectens (assembly GCF_019279795.1). Classification (NCBI taxonomy): domain Eukaryota; kingdom Metazoa; phylum Chordata; order Ceratodontiformes; family Protopteridae; genus Protopterus; species Protopterus annectens. Next base: position 101,833,674 of record NC_056742.1, read on the forward strand.
AAAAAAGAAGTTATGTCTTACCATAACATTCCATCTGTATTGTTGATCCTCATTCAGTTATCACGTGTGGGTATCGGTTGCTACCTTGGAACAGAGCCGACCATCTTCCAAGTTCGCGTCAGCTACAAACTCTCGAGCTAAAAACTCTTCCCCAGAATTCCCCTCTCCCTGCTACCTCAGACTGAGTTTGCAAGTCAAAAGAAGGTAGAGGCTACCTCTGGTCAAATGACCTAATAGAACCGGATGGTGAGATCCACTAGAAGCCACAGGAGGGGGAAGGAGGGAGGGTTGTAATGACTGAACGAGGATCAACAATACAGATGGAACGCTTTGGTAAGACATAACTTCTTTATCTGATATTGTTAGTCCTCATTCATTCCTTATGTGTGGGACAGAGTCCCCAGCTACCTTTATTCCTGGGAGGCTCTCATGGAAGGACATTCCTGAGCACCACAGAACCAAAAGATGCTCTTCCCCTGGAGGCAAAATCCAATTTATAATGATTGACGAAGGTATGAGGGTTAGCCCAAGTTGCAGCTGCACAAATGTCATGTAAAGAAGCTCTGGCATGGAAGGCAGCAGAAGTTGCCACCGACCTTGTAGAATGAGCCTTTATGGTAGTAGGTAATGGAATATTATGTTGTCTATAAATGAAGGTCACACAGTCTTACAACCATTTAGCCAATGTGTGACCTTAGCAACAGCACATATAGGTCCAGAATAGGCCAAAAATAACTGGTTCGACTTACGAGAGGCCTTAATCCTGTTGAAGTAGAAGTGAAGTTGCCTGTGAATATCTAGAGTATGTAGGCAATACTCTCCTTTGTTTGAATGATTGGGGAAGAAAACTGGCAATTCAATGGTTTGATTAATGGACATTTCAAAGATCACTTTTGGCAGAAAAGAAGGATTAGTTCTCAATGACACTATCTCTATGAAAAATCAAATATGGACTCTTGATGCACAAGGCTTGAAGCTCAGAGATACATCTGACAGAAGTAATAGCGACCAAAAACAAGGTTTTCCATGACAAATATTTGAGGTCGCAAGAAGAAGATGGTTCAAAAGGTGGCATATTCAAAGCTTGTAGGACTAGTGACAGGTCCCATGGTTGAGCAGGTTCTCTAAAAGGGGTTTTTAGATGATTCATGCCTTTTATGAAAGTCTTGCATAATTTGTGTGACATAAGAGAGGAGTCTTGGACACCATCATGGAAATTAGATATTGTAGCCAAATGAACTCTAATGGTAGAGGCAGATAGACTGGATTGAAATAGGGTGGCTAGATACTCCAGTACTATCGACACTTGTGCTGAAAAAGGATCTACCCGTTTTTCTTTCAGCCAAAAGGTAAATCTTTTCCACTTGCTGAGATATGTCATTCTGGTGGAAGACTTATGCGATGCAATAAGAATGTCACAAACTGGCAAAGAAAGACCATTCTGCCTGGCAATCAAGGGAATTGGAGGAGCCAAGCTGTGAGCTTCAGGCTGCTCAAGTTGGGGTGAATCAGTTTCTGAGGATGGGAGATCAACCCCGGGGTTGGATGGAGAATCCAGAGTTTATCTAGCAGGTGAGGCCAAAGGAAGGGGAACCAAATCTGATGAGGCCAACATGGTACTATGAGGATTACTTTGCTCTTCAACCGGCGGGCTTTCTTCAGAAACTGGGGAATGAGGGGGAGAGGTGGAAATGCATAAAGTACACCCGAGGGCCAATCGTGAACTAGAGCGTCCCTGGGTGACTGTCCCTGAGGAGGAATCAGAGCGACATAGTTGCTGCATTTGTAGTTGGTCGGGGATGAAAAGAGGTCGCAGCAAGGAAGACCCCAGCAGTTGAAAATCTCCACTGCTATCAAGGGATTCAGGGACCACTCATGAGTTTGTAGTATACACCTGCCGAGTCTGTCTGCTATCACGTTGGAACTCCCGGGAATGTGCCTTGCTAGAAGAAAACTGTTGGTAGCCATCGCCCAATGCCATATCCTCATGGCCTCTTGACAGAGTGGGTAAGATTTGGTTCCGCCTTGTTTGTTGATGTACCAGACCACTGCCATGTTGTCTGATTGTATCGCAATAGTCCCAGACGGCAGCAGGGGATGGAATGCTTGCAACGGTACAAGAATTACCCGAAGGTAAGAAGGAAAGAGGGTTTACCAACGATGGTAAAAAAAAAATTACATCACGGTAAAGAAGAGGAAAGGAATTGAAAGATTCAAGAAAGGATAGTCGCTAAATGCGATAAGGTAAGAGAAAACTATCTAATAACTTTTCTGTGAGAAAAGACTGTTTTACAATTTATTATGAAGAAAAATATTGTACTTAGCTCAAGAGAAGTAGCTTGACATGACCGAACGGCGACGCGACAAACAAAATCTGAGGTAACAGGGAGAGGGGAATTCTGGGTAAGAGTTTTTAGCTCGAGAGTTTGTAGCTGATGCGAGCTTGGAAGACACCGGCTCGGTTCCGATGTCGGAACCGATACCCACACGTAAGGACTGAACGAGGATTAACAATATCACATATAATTTTCTTGGGTGGCGAAAGCCAGGGTACCTTCTTGACTAGGCTTATATAGGCCATAGGGCCAATAGCCTAGTACCTCCCTATGAACCTATGTACACTTACCATAAATGTATGTTGCAGTCATCACATTTGGGTTATTCCCTGCCAGGGTAGCCCTCAGTTGGCCCAAATACCAGAGGCTTAGTATTTCTATGTCGGTTGCTGTCGCTTCAGGACTGACGTCAGGTCATCAGTAGTATAAAGTAAGGCAGCAAATGCCATTACATCAGTTTTTCTTGCTCTGTCAGGAGCCCTCAAGTGGGAGCCAGAATATGGTGGAAGAACCCCACCAGTAGAAAATAAATACCAAAAAGTTCCTTGAAAGGAGAGAGAGAAAAGGGGGATGGAAGGAGGGAAACCAGGACTGCAACAGTGAATACACTCAACATCTACATTTTTGGTAAGTGCAAACAACTGTACTATGTTCTTCATGTTTCACTGCTGCAGTCATCACATTTGGATTGATTCCCAAAGCTGAAGAATGGGTGGAGGCAGTCAAGAATAGTTGGGGCTGGCTAGGACGCCCTGCAAGACTGCAGTGTCTAAGCCTGCCCTGGATTTGGAGAAGGTAGGCAGGTGGTAATGCTTGGTGAAGGTATGAACAGATGTCCATGTTACAGCCTCCAGGATGTCCCTGGTGGGGACTCCTTTGAGGAAAGCTGCAGAGGTTGAGGTTGCTCTGGCAGTGCGAGTCCTGACCCCCTTAAGGGGAGGTTTTCCATGTTGCCTGCAGCAGAAATGGATGCAGTGTGCTATCCATTTGGAAATGGTTTGTTTGGATATGGCTTTGCCCTCTGCTCCTGCAGCAAAGCTGACTAACAACTGATCAGTCTTTCTAAATGATTTAGTCCTTTCTAGAGTGAATCTGAGCTGTCTGTGCGCATCTAGAGAGCACAGTATCCTTTCTCCCTTGTTTTGTGGGTTAGGGAAAAAGGTGGGCAAATGAATGGATTGGTTGACAGCCAAACTGGACACTACTTTTGGCATGAATGATGGGTTAGTCCTGAGGGAGACCCTGTCAGCATGGAAAATGTTGAAGGGCTACTACAGCCATTAGTGCTTGTAGCTCGGATATTCCTCTTGCTGAAGTGATGGCCAGAAGCAAGGCCGTCTTCCATGAAAGAAACTTTAACTCTGTTGGTTCAAAGGGGGCCAGGGTGAGCTTTTCCAACTTAAACTTTAGGTCCCAAGCTGGGGTAGGTGCTCTTCTGGGTGGCCTCAAGTTGTTAGCCCCTCTTAGGAATTTTTTGATGACAGGGTGTGAGAAAAGAGGTTGCTCAGTACTGAAATGAGCAGAGATAGCAGAGGCATGAACTTTAATAGAGGGAAAGGATAGACCACTGTGTAGTAGGTCATTTAGGTAATCCAGGATGAGAGATAAGGAGGAGCTGCGCTGTATCGGCTCCCTTAGCCTGGAACCAGGTGCAGAACCTTTTCTATTTGTCAACATAAGACTTTCTAGTGATAGGGTGTCTGGCCTCCGGTATAACATCTAGAATCTGCTTACTGAGATTGGCAGCTTGTACAGTGGTGAGGGAACAAGCCAGGCTGCTAAATTGAGGGTCTGGTTCATAGGTTGGTACTAGGCTATCAGCCCTAGGGCCTACACAAGCCTAGCCATAACAATTCCCTGGCTGTTTCTTCCCACACTATTTACTTCCCTGGACCCCTGTTTAGCAGGGCGACTGATGTAATCCCCGGGGTGAATTTCCTTTCTCCCATCCAATCATCAAGGTTCCTTTTGAAGAGGGCCAAAGAGGTGCTCTGCTTGACATGTATGGGCAGTCTATTCCAGAGTCCGGGGAGTCTATGGGTCAGGAACCGACCCCTCCAGCATGTTTTGTTTACTGTGATGACAAGGTTTAGATCCATGGAGCATGTGGCTCTGAGGGATTGGGATTTCTTTAAGTGAGGCATGTCCAACAGCTTTGGGTTTGACATGGCCTTGTATGTTAAGCAGAGATCACCTCGGAGTAGACGATATGAGACAGAATATAGCTGGTGTTTTTTAAGGTGGTCATCATAGGGCATCTGCTTTAGGCCTGTGATTCTTTTAGTGAGGTATTTCTGTGGCCTTTCCAGTAGCTGCAGATGTCTTGAGAGGTACATACCAAATGAGGCGTTGTATTCTATAATGGGTCTAATGAGGGATGAGTACAGTGGGACAATAACCTCCTTTTTTCTGGATGAAAAGCCCTTGGTGATGAGGTGTGCCACATAGAAGGATTTCCTGACTGTTGTGGCGATGTGGTTATTGAAGGTGAGACCACTGTCCACCTGTGTCCCTAAGTCTCTTATCATACTTTTGGTGTTTAGTGTACTGCCACCTATGTGGTCATTCACGGGTAAATGTTTTTTCACAAAGGGGATAACTATACATTTCTTGGCATTGAGCTTGGGCCCATGGCTCTGTCACCAAGCATCTGTTTCTGTAAGGCCCTTTTGTAGAGTAGCCGCATCATTTGGGGATTCGATAATGGCTCCCAGTTTGCAGTCATCTGCGAACTTTGTTAGCCAGAGTCCCTTAGTGTTGGCCTGTACTTCAGAGAAGTAGATGCCAAACAAGAGAGGTCCCAGGACTGAACCCCAAGGTACTCCACTTGTCACTTCTCTGGAGCTGGATTTGCAGTCAGCTACTTTTACATTGTGGGTTCTGTCAGTAAGCCAGTTGGCAACCTGAGTGTCATAGGGATTAATGCCAAACTTAGTAAGCTTATCTATGATTCCAGACTGGGGGATTGTGTCAAAGGCCTTGGCGAGGTCCAGATAGGCTGTGTGGACTGCCTTACCCTCGTCCACGGCTCTGGAGACTGATTCGAAGAAGTCAATCAGGTTCAGGAGACAAGATCAGCCCTTCACGAACCCAAACTGGGTGGGATCCAGTGTTTGAAGGTTGCCAATGTCTTTGTTTATAAGTTCCATGATAATACGTTCCATGGCCTTGCAGATCAGGCTTGTCAGACTGATGGGGCAGTAGTTCCCGGATCCAAGGTGGATCCCCCCTAGTGGAGTGGGATAACTGTAGCTGTGAGCCACTCAGTGGGCACGAAGCCTGAAGTGAGGGTATGATTAAACATGACACTTAGGTGAGGTGCCACTTCATTTTGTAGTTCATGTAGTACACAGCCCGGGATGTCATCTGGTCCCATGGATGCTGTATTCTTAGCTTTGGAGAGTGCGTTTTTTACCTGTGTGGCTATTACCGGAATTTGGCAATCTTCCGGAATTGAGATGGGCCATTTAGGGGGTGAGAGGGGGGTGAAGTCGGTACTGAATCGATCTGCCAGGATATTGGCATTATCCTTGGGATCAGTACATTTAATACCATTCTGTTGTAGCTCAGAGCAGATCTGAGCATTGCCATTTAGATTCTTGACTTAGTTATAGAATGCCTTGTGGTTGTCTTTGGAATCTTTGGCAATTTTATTTTTGTAACTAGCTTTGGAGGATTTTATGAGGGATCTCAGCTTCTTACTGAAACTGGTAAGGGAGTTTTTTGCAATTTTCCTCTTTTCTGCAACAGTTTCTTCCTTTTGTTGTAAAGTTTGTTTATGGTAGGGGACCACCAGATCGGCCTCCTTTTTTTGGAGGAGCATATCTTGGTTCTATTTGGGATGGCACGATTCATGCATGAGTGGATGTGCTCGTACAGTGCCTTAGTGTAGGACTCAGCAGTCAAAATTTCAGTTCCCGTCTGCATGGGTGTCATGAAGTTTGTAACTTCTGACTTGAGTAGCATGAAGTTGGCTTTGGAGAAGTTTTTTATGGAGGTTTCCTTACTGGGGGGTGGGATGTAGATGTTAAGGGTGATTAGCTTATGGTCTGACCTGACCAATGAGGGGGTGACCATAGCTGTGGAGCATTGATTTCCCATGCTGGTAATGACCAGGTCTAGGATATTGGAGCCCCTGGTGGGACTATGGATTAGTTGATCCAGGGCATTGCAATTTATGAATTCCAAGAACCGTTGGGCAAAGGTTTCGGTACACGAGTAGTTTTCCCAGTTAATGGCAGGGTAGATGAAATCACCCAGTATTAGGGTGTTTGGTTGTATATTAACATTTTCCAGTATGTTTAGGAAGGTGTGGTAAGAATCTTGGGGCATGGTGGGGGATCTGTAGCAAGCTACAATTTGGATTGCAGTCTTACCTAGTGTTAGTTGCACCTGGAGAATTTCAGACGCATTGTGTTGGGCAACTAACCTGGTAGCATGAATATCCCTGGTAAATATGGACACTCTTCCACATTTAGTGTTTCGATCCTGGTTTGGTGGTCGAAAAGTGTGATAACAGTTGTGGCCTGGTATTGCAGGGGTGCTCTGTGGAGATGCATGAATTCTCCTTCCCTCTGGGTCAGGAGTGTTGGGATCTGAGGGAGATGCCATGGTGGCAGAGGGGACAGGCTGCGCAGCAGTGGGTACCAGTGCTGGCGTGGCCAGTCTGGGGCAATCAGGATTGTCCACGGTTCTTCCCTCCCTTATTTTGAGCAGTACCTTGGTAAAGAGAGGTAGAGGGGGAAATGCATAGACCAAGAGGTTGACCCACTGGAAGGATACAGCATCCACTTTCCAGGCTCTGCAGCGAGCTTCCCTGGTGCAGAACTTGTTATGCTTATGATGGGAGTGGGAAGCAAAGAGATCGACCTTTGGGGTGCCCCATTTATGAGTTATAAGGGTGAAGGTTCTTTGGTCTACCTGTCACTCATGTGGTTCCAGAAGATATCTGCTTAAGTTGTCTGCCAGAGAGTTGAGAGAGCTTGGCAAGAATTGTGCTAACAGGTGTAGCTGCATGGCTGAGGCTATGTGCCAAAGGGTCATGGCGAGCCTGCACAGAGGGTAGGAGTGAGTCCCTCCCTGCTTGTTGATGTACCACATCACAGTGGTGGTGTCTGTTTTGATCATTAGAGCCACTGGGAGAGAAGGGGCCTGAAAGCTGTCAATGCATGCTGGACAGCTAACATCTCTTTTTGGTCAATGTGCAGATGTATTTGATGTGGGCTCCATTGGCCCTGTATGCACCTGCCATCCAGGTGTGCACCCCAGGCATAGTCTGATGCATTTGTGGTGAGTTTCTGGGCGGCGTGGGGTTGTGAGAAGGGTAGTCCCTTGTTGTGGTAGCATGCTGCTGCCCACCAAAGAAAAATCTTTCCTTAGACAAGGTATAATTGGTATAAGAGTTTCCAGATCTTGAGAGTGTTGACATTAAAGGCTTGTTAGGTACCACTGAAGTTTCCACATATGCAGTCTGGCATATGGAATGAGTACAATGCATGAAGCCATGAACCCCAGAGCTTGCAGATTTTCCTTGCGGATAACTGGGGTCTGGTGGATAGTTGAGAGAAATAGACTGTCAGGTAAGTTTGCTTTTCTGGTGTAAGGAATGCCATATCTAGGATGCTGTATCCAGACTTGCTCCCAGGAATATAATTTTTTGGGTGGATATCAGTTTGGATTTCTTTTCGTTGACAAGTGTACCCTAGGGAGGTCAGTAGGTCCTTTGCAAAGGCCAGGTGGTTGAGCAGCTTCTCCTGGCTGTCTGCCTGAATTAGGCAGTCGTCCAAGTATGGGTAAATTTGAATATTTCTTGACCTACAAAAGGCAATGGCGGGAGCTAGACATTTTGTGAAAACCCTGGGAGCTGTAGATGAGCCAAAGGGAAGTGCAGTGCAGTGATCCTGCATTAAAACGTAGATATTTCCTGCATGATTCCCTGATTGTGATGTGTAGGAAAGGCCTCTTTTAGGTCTAGGGTGGCTAGCCAAGCATCACTGGAGAGCACAGGTAGTAGGTGCTGGAGGGTGAGCATTTTGAATTTTGGTATCACCAGGAAGGTGTTTAGAATGGATAGATTGAGGATGGGGCACCAGGTGCCCTCTTTTCTGGGCACCAGGAAGAGCCTAGAGTAGAAACCTTGGCCTATCTGTTCTGCAGGAACGTGCTCTATTGCCCTCATAGAGAGCAGGGAAAGGACTTGTTTTTTGGTCTCTGCCCACTGGTTTGGAGGAAGATCTGGGAACCCTTTTGGGGTTGGTAGAGTGTGGACAGAAAATCTGCATCCCTGGGGCACTATGTTGAGGACCCAGTGGTCGTTGGTAATGGTGGCCCAGGTGCTTGCGTGGAAGGAGAGTTTTCTTCCCAAGGGCAAGTGCAGGTGGGCAGAGGGAGGGGGTGGAAGTGGAGAGTCATTGTGAGTTCTTACCATGAGGGGGTGGCTTTGCACTCCCTGGTTTAGAAGTGGAGGTACTCCATTGCTTTGATCTCTGCATTCCCTGTGGCTGTTGTCTGGGGAGTCTGGGCTGAACTGATTTGGAGGGGGCAGGAAAGGACCAGTGCTTGGACGGGCAATGCCTATTGAACCTGGGTGGCTGGACCTGCAGGAAATCCTTAACTGTCTGCATAGATTTAGCTTTTTCTTCTATCTTTTTTAAGACCTCCTCTGTCTTGGTGCCAAATAAGTTGTCTTTGTGAAGGGTAGATCCAATAGTTTAGATTTGACATGGTCTGACAAGGGCTGTTCCTTAAGCCAAGCATGCCTTCTAAGGACAGAACTGGCGATTGCTGCCCTGCAAGATGCTTCTAGGGCTTCAAAACAATGGTGTAAGGTGTGCTTAGTTACTTGACTTGCAGATTGCATTAACTCTTGTAACTCTATTTTCTGCACAAGCAGGAAAACATATTTTTTATTTGAGGAGTTCCATGGTATGCTGCTGAAATTTTGGCTTATGGAACTGACAATTTAGTGCTCTAATAGCAAGAGTAGCAAAGGTGTATACTTTTTTACCCCATCTGTCTAATGCTTGGGAATCCCTATCTGAGGGGGTGGGATTCTTTGCAGAAGTTGCTTTAATTCCATTAGGCCCTTGGGAGATAACCTCAGGGTCACCAGTAGGATTTTTGAAAAGAAATTTGACAGAGTCAGAAACTCTAATATGTCAGGTTTCCTGGGTGCAGAAGGGAGTGTGTTGTCAGGAGTCAAACTAGATTCCATGAAAACATCATCCACAACATCCAGGACAGGAGGAATGGCCAAGGGTCTGTGCTGTGGACGATGTAAGAATTCACTGAGTCTCTTTTTTAGACTGAGGGTAGTCATGACATTCCCATTGGAAATGCTCCCTTAAAGTAAGAAGGGTTTCCCCAAAGGAAAAATCCTCTGGTGGAGAGGCTGAAGGAATGGATTCCTCTGCATCAGAATCCTCATAAGCAGAGGAGGGTTGCATGTCTTCATATTCAGAGGCATCAGAGACATCGGACTCCTGTTCAGATAAAACTACTCGGGACAAATCTATTTTTCTTTTGGAAGGGGTAGCTTGGCTTCCCCTGATCAACATTATAAGGTCTTGTGCCATTTTAAGCATTTGAGACTGAGGCAAGGAAGTAGGTGCCTGAGATGGAGTCGTCTGTTTCTTGGGTGTGGTTCGTACCCTGGGCCTTAGAAACTCTGAAGTTTTCGAAAGAACAGTAAACGCGAAAGTCGTTGGTTTGTGTCGAGAATTGGTAATGCGAAGTACTTACTCAGAAGCTGGTGCCTGCTCAGCAGCTTCGGGATCCATCCAAGGTAGAGAGAACTGCAAGATCCTTAGTTGATGAAGAGTTTTGCGGCATCCTGGACTCTGAAAGGGTCTCAGTAGCGGCCTGCAAATGCACAGAAGCGGGCATCAGGGGTTGTGAAAGCGCCTCACTGAGGACCAGAGAACTGCCGACTACCTTAACAGAAGTGTTGTCGGTAAGTTTGGACCTGTACAGTCTCTGTCTTTATCCTTACGTTCTTCTGGAAGATCTGCTGTCGGATGGCTTATCAATGCCATATTGGAAATAGAGGAATGAGAGTGAAAATATCTAGCTACAATAAGGGCCTGACGATGTATAGTTCTGGCGTTGGAACAAAGCACAAAAGCCGCAGTGGGGGACATTGTAGTCTGGCCCCAAGCAAGTGACGCAGTAAGAATGAATGTCTCAGTGTGGTATTTGCTTTCCACAGGCGAGACAAATGTTAACTTTTTCTGACATCGGTTAGAGCAAGAAAAAAGGATCCCCAATGGGGTACTTAGCTTTAGAAGACTTCAACTTCAATTGGGAAAATGAAAACTCAGGTAGCGGCTGACCAGCACGTGCGAACTGCTTCTGCTTCAGGCTCCTCGGCAAGAAAGACTGATGTAATGGTGTTGCCTGCCTTACTTTATACTACTGACAACCTGACATCAGTCCTGAATGACAGCAACCGACGCAGAAATATTATGCCTCTGATATTCGGGACGACTGAGGGCTACCCTGGTAGGGATAACCCAAATGTGATGACTGCAACAGTGAAAGACGAAGAAAGTACAGTTGTGTACACTTACCGTAAATGTAGATGTTGAGTGTCTTCACTGTTGCAGTCATCACACTTGGGTTATCTGCCTGCAGGTAGCCCTCAGTCGGCCCGAATACCAGAGACATAGTATTTCTGCATCAGTTGCTGTCACTCCAGGACTGACGTCAGGTTGTCAGGGGTATAAAAACAGGCAGCTGACGCCATTACATCAGTTTTTCTTGCCCCAAATGTCAGGAGACCTCCCCCCAAATAGGGAGCCATGTTACAGTGGGGAAAGAAACACCAGTAAAAAGTAAATACCTATACCAATCCCCTGAAAGGGGTGAGTAATAGACATAGAGAGATAGAGACAAGAGGGCTGGAGGGAGGGAAACCAGGACTACAACAGTGAATGCACTCGAAAAATCTACATTTATGGTAAGTGTACACAACTTATAGGTTCATAGGTTCATACTAGGCTATCTGCCCTAGGGCATTTATAAGCCTAGCCAGAGTTGTGTGGCTTTCACCACCCCTTAGGTTGAAGAATACTATACCCATTAGTTTGCCGTGCCTCTGTCCAGCAGTGATACAGAGATGATCCCCGGGGTAAACCTACGATCTCCCATCCACTGGTCAAGATTCCTCTTGAACAGAGCCAGCGAGGTGCTCTGTCTCACATGGACCGGGATTCTGTTCCACAGCATAGGGAGTCTCTGGGTGATGAATCTGTCCCTCCAGCACGTCCTATTTATATCCGTGTTGAGGTTTAAGTCTCTTGCTCTTGTGGCTCTGGTGGATTTGGATTTTGTGAGGTGGAGCATGTCCACTAATTCTGGGTTGGACATGGCCTTGTATGTCAGGCACAGGTCACCTCTGAGCAGATGGTATGCGACTGAATAGAGCTGGAGTTTCTTCAGTCGGGCAGCATATGGCATATTTTTGAGCCCCTTTATCCTTTTCGTGAGGAACTTTTGGGGTCTTTCCAATTGCTGCAGGCGTCGGGTAAGATGCATTCCGAATGGGGCATTGTACTCAATCATTGGTCTGATAAGTGAAGAGTACAGGGGAACAATGACCTCCCTTGATCTGGGTGCGAATCCCTTCATAATCAGGTGGGCAATGTAGAAGGTCCTCCTAACCACTTTGGCAATGTGAGTGTCAAAAGAAAGGTTACTGTCAACTTGGGTCCCCAGGTCCCTGATAACCTCTTCTGTGCTTAATGGATTGCCACCTATGTGGTAACTTGGGGTTACCTTGTTTTTACCAAAGGGTATGACTATACATTTTTTGGCGTTTAGCTTAAGGCCATGGCTCTGGCACCAGTTATCCGTTTCTATGAGACCTCTCTGAAGGATACCTGTGTCTGATGGATTTTCAACTATGGCGCCCAGTTTGCAGTCATCTGCAAACTTTGTCAGCCACAATCCTCCTATGTTTGCCTGCACTTCTGAAAAGTAGATGCCAAACAAGAAGGGACCCAGGACTGAGCCTTGTGGGACACTGCTTGTGACCGGCTTGGAGTCTGACATGGCACCAGCAACTCTAACCCTGTGGGTTCTGTCCTTGAGCCAGTTTGCAACCCATCTTGTGACATATGGGTTTACATTTAAGCTGGTGAGCTTTTCTATGATACCCAGTGGGGTATTTGTGTAAAGCTTTTGCAAGGTCAAGGTAGGCTGTGTGAACTGCCTTACCCTCATCAATGGCCTTGGTGACTGTTTCAAAAAAGTCGACCAAGTTCATGAGGCATGATCTGCCCTTGACAAAGCCGAATTGGGTAGGATCCAATGTCTGTAGGTCCCCTATGTCTTTATTTATGAGTTCCATTAAGATCCTCTCCATAGCTTTGCAGACCAGGCTTGTTAAGCTTATGGGGCGGTCATTACCAGGGTCCGTAGAAGCACCGCCTTTGTGGAGTGGGACCACAGTTGCCGTACGCCACACTTTGGGCGTATCCTGTGGTAAGGCTAAGATTAAACAGCAGCCTTATGTGTGGGTTTAGTTCCTCATTGAGTTCGTAGCACACAGCCGGGACACCATCCGGTCCCATTGATGCTGTGATTTTAGCTTTAGAGAGAGCAGCTCTCACCTGGGCATTTGAGATGACTGGGAGGCTACACTCTGCTGGGATAGATATTTCTCCTTTTGGGGGGGAGGAGAAATTTTCACTGAACCTGTCTGCCAGTATGTTTGCAATGTCTGTGGGTTCAGTGATTTTGTATCATTTTGGACTAATTCTGAGCATATCTGGGAGTTTCCACCCAGATTTCTAACATAGCTAGAGAAGGCCTTATGATTGTCTTTTGAGTCCTTGGCGATTTTTCTCTCAAAGTTGGCCTTGGATGATTTTATGAGTGATCGTATTTTTTTACTAGTATTGATCAGAGATGTCTTCCCTTTTAGGGATTTTGCTCTATCTTGTAGTAGCTTTCTCCTCTTGTTGTAAAGTTTGTTTATGGCTGGGGTCCACCAGATCGGGCGCTTGCCTTTGGTGGAAAGGGTCTTGATTTTATTTGGGATTGCTTGATCCATGCAATCCTGGAGGTGCTCGTAGAAAGCATTTGTAAGGGATTCAGCAGCGTGGGTTGTGGTTTCCAATGGCTCAGGGGCCTTGAAGGATACCACACCAGTCTTAAGAAGTGTGAAGTTGGCTTTTGAGAAGTTCTTCACTGTGGTCTTTTTTGTTGGGGGTGGGGGTGGGGGTGGGATGTGGATCTCCAGTGAGATTAGTTTATGGTCTGATCTCACCAATGAGGGATATACTTCCGGTGCGGAGCATTTTGTCCCCATGTTTGTGATGATCAGGTCTAGTATATTTTCACCTCTTGTGGGAATGGTGACAAGTTGTTCCATAGCATTTGAGTTTATGAACTCCAGGAACCTTTGGGCTAGGGTACTGGGGCTTGAGTAATGTTCCCAGTCTATGTTTGGGTAGTTGAAGTCACCCAATATGATGGTGTTTGGAGAGACATTTATACACTCCAGTGTCTTCAGGAAGGCTGTGTGGGGTTCCTGAGTTTGAGAGGGTGGCCTGTAACATGCTACTGTAGAGCAGTTTTGCCTATGGTTAATTGCACCTGAATGGTCTCTGATGCTTCGTGAGTTGCCACCAGCCTGGAGGTGTGGGTATCCTTGATGAATATGGATACACCCCCTCCTTTTGTGGTACGGTCCGGGTTTTGGGGCCGGAACGCATAATATGAGGTAAAACCTGATAGTGCCGGGGTGCTCTCAGGAGCCTTGAACCAGGTTTCAGTCACAGCACAGACATCGATGTTCTCCATACTGAGGAGGGCTTCGAGGGCGTGCATCTTGAGATTTAGACTTCTGGCATTGAGCAGCATTACCCATAGTTTTTTCCATTATTGTTTTCTAGGGGTGGGTTTAGAATTTGAGCCTTGTCTAAAAAGGCACTATGGGGGTGGCAAGAGCCTTTGCCAATATCCGAAACCCAGGGTGACAGGTGCAAGCCGTCCCTTGTCAAGCATGTCATTCCAGGCAGACAGACATTGATCCTTAGAATGACAGCAGAAATTAAGCCAATTATTAAAACTGATCATTTTGTCTCTGTATTCTGGCATCATTCTTGGTGAAGGTAGGATACTGCTCAGGGTCAGGGTCATACCAGCCTGGGCTACATAATCTGAGAGCTCCTTTATGTCTCTTTTCATGTAGTCCAGGAAGTAGCCGCCCAGGTCATTCACACCGGCATGGACAATGACTGAGTCATACTTGTACTTGCTGTGGAGTGACCTGAGTGCTTGTGTTATGTGGAGGATTCTAGCACCCGACAGGCAGCTTACTGTGACCCTCTCCTTGCTCAGTCTGGTGAGTGGGACGTCAGTGTGTCTGACTATGGAGTCACCTATGACAAGTGTGTCTGGCATTGTGTTTGGCCTTAAGGGCTGTGACTGATTTGCACACTGACTTTGTGATCTATAGTTTCAGTCACAGCACAGACATCGATGTTCTCCATACTGAGGAGGGCTTCGAGGGCGTGCATCTTGAGATTTAGAATTCTGGCATTGAGCAGCATTACCCTTAGTTTTTTTCCATTATTGTTTTCTAGGGCGGTGGGTTTAGAATTTGAGCCTAGTCTAAAAAAGGCACTATGGGGGTGGCAAGAGCCTTTGCCAATATCCGGAAACCCAGGGGTGACAGGTGCAAGCCGTCCCTTGCGAAGCAGCATGGCTTGTCAAGCATGTCATTCCAGGCAGACAGACACTGGATCCCCTTAGAATGACACCAGAAATTAAGCCAATTATTAAAACTGATCATTTTGTCTCTGTATTGTGGCATCATTCTTGGTGAAGGTAGGATACTGCTCAGGGTCAGGGTCATATTCGTGTTTCACTGTTGCAGTCATCACACTTGGGTTGATTCCCAAAGTTGAAGAAGGTTGGAGGCAGTTAAGAAGAATTGGGGCTGGCTAGTAGGCCCTGCAGGACTGCTGTTGCAAAACCCGCCCTGGATTTGGAAAAGATAGGCAGGTGGTATTGTTTGGTGAAGGTGTGTACAGAACTCCAGGAAGCAGATTCCAGGAGTTCCTGGTAGGGACTCCCCTGAGGAATGCTGCAGAAGTAGAAGTTGCCCTAGTGGAATGTGTTCTGAACCCCTGAGGGGTTGGTTTCCCATGGTGCTTGTAGCAGAAATGAATGTAGTGTGCTATCCATTTGGAAACTGTTTGCTTTGAAATGGTCTTGCCCTCTGCCCCTGGTGCAAAGCTGACTAGTAACTGGTCAGATTTTCTGAAGGGCTTAGTCCTACCACGGTAGAATCTGAGCTGTCTGTGCACGTCCAAAGAGTGCAGGATCCTTTCCCCTTTATTTTGAGGACTAGGGAAGAAAGTTGGCAAATGGATAAATTGGTTGAGAGCCACACTGGGCACTACTTTAGGCATAAAGGAAGGGTTAGTCCTGAGGGAAACCCTATCAGCACAGAAAATAATAAAGGGTTCCACAGCCATAAGTGCTTGTAGCTCAGACACTCTTTTAGCTGAAGTAGGCTCAAAAGGCGGTAGCGTGAGCTTTTCCAGTACAAAGTTAAGGTCCCAAGCAGGGGTGGGTGCTCTCCTTGGCTGCCTTAAGTTGTTAGCTCCTCTCAGGAATTGTTTGATAAGATGGTGAGAGAAAAGAGGTGGCTCATTGCTGTAATGAGACAAAATGGCAGAGGCATGGATCTTAATGGAGAAGGATAGGCCTCTGTGGAGTAGATCTGCTAAGCAATCCAAGATCAGAGGCAGGGAGGGTAGAGTTGTGTCCTCTTCCTTTAGACTGAATTCAGGAGCAGTACCCTTTTCCACTTAACAGCATATGATTTCCTTGTACTGGGTCTTCTAGCTTCAAGGATAACGTCCAGCACCTGCTTGCTTAGGCTGGTTACTGGGGAAGAATTCAAGGAATAAACCAGGCTGCAAGATTTAGGGTTTGCAGTTGCGGATGAAATATCTGTCCCCCCTGCTGAGAGAGCAGGGTTGGTTTCTGGTGTAGGTGCCAGCGTGGCGCCAGTGACAGGCAGCGCAGGAGTGGGGACCAGTGCTGGTGTGGCCAGTCTGGGGCAATCAGAATTGTCCTTGGTCTGTCCTGCCTTATCTTGAGCAATACTCTTGAGAGAAGGGGCAGAGGGGGGGAAAGGCATAGATTGAGAGATTTACCCACTGGAAGGATAGGGCACCCACTTTCCAGGCCCTGCTGTGAGGTGTCCTAGTGCAGAATTTACTGAGCTGGTGATTGCAGGGGGAGGCAAGGAGATCCACCTCTGGGGTCCCCCATTTCTGAACCAGAAGGATGAAGGTGCTGGGTTCTAACTGCCACTCGTGAGTCTAGAAGATTTCTGTTCAAGTCTGCCAGTGAGTTTTGTTTGCCTGGCAGGAATTGAGCTTGCAGATGGACCTGCATGTCCAAGGCCATGTTCCACAGGGCCATGGCTAGCCTGCAGAGCGGGTTCCCCCCACTTGTTGATGTACCACATAACTGTGGTGTTGTCTGTTTTTATTAGGTGTCCTGGAGAGAGGGATTTAAAGGCTGTTAGAGCGTGCTGCACCACTAGCATCGTTTTTTGGTTGATGTGCAGATGAATTTGACTTGGGCTCCAGTGGCCCTGAATGCACTTGCCGTCCATGTGTGCCCCCCATGCATAGTCTGATGAGTCTGTGGTTAGGGTCTGGTCGGTGTGGGGTTGAGTAAAGGGCGGTCCTTTGTTGTGGTTGCATGCTTCTGCCCACCAAAGGAACTCTGTCCTTAGACAGGGTATGATAGGAATGACTGTTTCTAGGTCCTCAGAATGTTGGCACCAAAGACTTAACTACCACAGAAGTTTCCTCATATGCAGCCTTGCATATGGAATTAGTAATAGTACGCATGAGGCCATGAACCCTAGAGCCTGCAGTATTTTTTTTGCGGATAGCTGGGTTCTGGTGGCCATTTGTTTGAAGTAGACTGTCAGAGAGACTTGTTTTTCTGAAGTGAGGAATGCCATCTGGGATGTTTTGTCCAAACTTTCTCCCAGGAAGACAATCTTTTGACTGGGTACCAGTTTTGATTTATTTTCGTTGATGGTGTACCCCAGGGAAGTGAGAAGGTTTTTCACAAATGTCAGGTGCTGCAACAACAATTCCTGACTGTCTGCCTGAAGCAGACGGTCGTCCAAGTACGGGTAAAGTTGGATATTTCTCCGCATGCAATATGCAATGGCTGGAGCCAGGCATTTTGTGAATACTCTGGGTGCAATGGATAAGCCAAAGGGAAGAGCAGAGAACTGATAGTGCACAGATCTGGCCCTGAAACATAGACACTTCCTGCACGACTCCCTTATAGGGTTGTGCAGACAGGCTTCTTTTAAGTCTAGAGTGACTAGCCAGGCATCCTTGGCTAGCATAGGTAGAAGCTGTTGCAGAGTAAGCATTTTTAATTTTGATTCCACCAGGAAGGTGTTAAGAACTGAAAGATCCAGGATTGGGTGCCAAGAGCCCTCTTTTCTGGGTACCAGGAAGAGTCTGGAATAGAATCCTTGACCTATCTGTTCCACTGGAACTGGCTGAATAGCTCTGATGGGAGAGCAGGGATAGAACTTGGTTTTGAGCCCCTGCCCATTGGTTTGGAGGAAGGTCTGGGAACCGTTTTGAGGTTGGCAGTGAGTGGAAGTAAAATTTGTACCCCTGGGATACAATGTTGGGACCCATCGATCTTGTGTGATGGACATCAGTTCTTTGCATGAAGGGCAAGTTTTCCTCCTAGGGGCACAAGCAATTGGGCAGAGGTGGGGAGTGGAGTAGAGACGTCATTGTGAGTTTTTTCCATAAGGAAGTGGCTTACCACTCCCTGATTTGGGGGTGGGGGCACTCCATTGCTTAGATCTCTGCATACCCTGAGACTGTAGTCTGGGTGGTCTGTTTCCCCTGGGTCTGGTCTGAGATGGCCTGGTGGAGGCTGGAAAGGACCAGTGTTTGGAAGGGCAATGCCTATTGAATCTAAGGGGTTGCACTTGTAAGAATTCTTTAACAGTCTGCATAGACTTAGCTTTTTCTTCCATCGTTTTAAGAACCTCTTCTGCTTTGGTGCCAAACAAACTGCCCTTGTCCAAAGGAGCGTCTAGTAACTTTGATTTTACATAGTCTGGCAAGGTCTGCGCCTTCAGTCAAGCATGTCTTCTCAGTAGAGAACCAGTGACTGCTGCCCGGCAAGATGCTTCTAGAGTGTCAAAGCCACACTGCAAAGTATGCTTGCTGACTGGGCTTGCAGAGTACATAAGCTCCTGCAATTCCTTATTTCCTGCACAGTCTGTAAAGGTTGCCACTTTTTAATAAGTTCTATAATATGTTGCTGGTACTTCAGCATGTGAAACTGACAATTCAATGCCCTAATAGCAAGAGTAGCAGAGATATATACCTTCTTACCCCATCTGTTGACTTGAGAAAAACACAATGACAAATACCAAAACTGTAGAAACAGGTGAAAGAGCAATACGGCACACAGGTGTCCACAAAATCACTTTATTTGAGCACTTTCGTCGGCTGTAGAGCCAAAAGACTTCTTCAGAATCATTTCCATCAATTCTGAAGAAGTCTCTTGGCTCTACAGCCGACGAAAGTGCTCAAATAAAGTGATTTTCTGGACACCTATGCACGGTATTGCTCTATTACCTGGTCTTAGCCCATCTGTCCAAAGCTCTGGAATCCCTGTCCGAAGGGGTGGGTTTCTTGGCTGTAGTTGCCTTGATACCTTCAGGCCTCTGGGAAATTATCTCTGGGTCAGCAGTAGGATTCTTGAAAGGAAATTTGTGAGTGTGAGGTGCTCTGTAGTACCCGTCTGGTTTCCTAGGGGCAGGAGTAAAGTATCAGGAGTAAGATTGGATTCCATAAAAACATCATCAACAACCTCCAGGACAGGGGGTACTGCTAAAAGCCTGTGCTGTGGCAAATCTAGAAATTCTCTGAGTCTCTCTTTCGACTGAGGATAATCTTAGCATTCCCAGTGGAAATGCTCTTTTAAAGTATGTAAGGTTTCACCAAAAGAAAAATCCTCTGGAGGGGAGGCAGAGGGAATGGATCCCTCTGCATATGAATCCTCATAAGCAGATAAGGACATGTCTTCATAATCACATACCTCAGAGTCATCGGACTACTGGTCTGTTGAAACTACAGGGGACTGGTCTCTTTTCCTCTTAGCAGGGCAAGGTTGACTTCCCCTAACCAGCATAATAAGGTCTTCTGCCATTCTGAGCATTTGTCGTTGTGGCATGATCTTTAGTCGTCGGTTTTCTAGGTGTAGCGCATACTCTTGGCCTAAGAAACTCAGTAGTTTTAGATAAAAAAGTCGATTTGAGTCCAACATTGGTAGTGCGAAGAACTGCCTCAGAAGCCAGCGCTTGCACAGCGGCTCCGGACCCATCCAAGGTAGAGACATCCGCAGGTTTCGTAGCTGAAGAAGAGTCTCAAAGCATATCGGACTCCGAATGGGTCTCGGTAGATGCCTGCGAATCCACAGAAGCGGGCATCAGGGGCTGCAAAAGCGACTCACTGAGTACCGGCGAACTGGCGACTAGCTTAACGGAAGCGTTGTCAGCAGCTTTGGACCTATGCGGTCTGTCTCTGTCTTTATCCTTAAGTTTTTTCGGAATATCGGTAGTCAGATGGCTTACCGATGCCATTTCGGAATACGGAAATCAAGAGCAAAAGAATTTAGTGACAATGAGAACCCGACGATGAATGGCTCGGGCAGTGAACAAGGCACAAAACTGACAGCAAGGTACGTCGTGGTCTGGGCCTAAACAGGTGACACAGTAAGAAAGAAAAGCTCTGTGTGTTATTTGCTTTCCACAGGCAAGACAACTGTTAACTTTTTCTGACATCGGTTAGAGCAAGAAAAAAGGATCCCCAACGGGCTTTAGAAGACTTCAGGATTATTCAATTAATAAATGAAAATTCAGGGAGCGGCCGACCAGCACTTGCGAACTGCTTCTGCTTCAGGCTCCTCGGCAAGAAAGACTGATGTAATGGCGTCAGCTGCTTGGTTTTATACCCCTGACAACCTGATGTCAGTCCTGAAGCGACAGCAACTGACTCGGAAATACTAAGTCTCTGGTATTCACACTGACTTACGGCTACCTGCAGGCAGATAACCCAAGTGTGATTACTGCATCAGTGAAACACGAAGATCATCATCAGACGATACAGCAGTAGGCATTACAAGTATCTCTCTCATGACTTTCTTCTTCCTAACAACCATAAAGGAGATATCCAAGGTACCAGCAGTTGAAGCCAGTTTGTTGCATAAGGGCTGTAAGTTGCTGTTTTTTTTTTTCTTTTTTTTTAATGTAAAGTTTGAAGCACTTAAGCAGACTTTTTATTACAACAGTACATGATAAGCATAGAACATGACACGACATTGTGTTCCTCTCCTAAAATGAAGACAAGCTGTGTGGGAATTCGTATATGAAATCTGCTGTCCACAATAACACGTCCCTTTTCTCTGGGACATAAGCAAAAAACAACATACGTTTTCACAACAATATGGAAATTTTCCAATGGAATACTTAACTGCCCAATATCTTGAGCTAGCCGACTGCTGAGCCACTAAAGACACAGTGCAAACTGTCTGACTGGTTTCTTCAATGGAAATAAAAGTTTTGAAATTTTGTTGCCTGCATATTCACTTTTAGACCAATGTGGTATCTCAGGAGTCGGCCGACCGGCACTTGCGAACTGCTTTTGCTTCGGGCACCGTGCGGCAAGAAAGACTGAAGAAAATGGCGTCGGATGCATCTTATATACCCTTGGTGCACTGACGTCAGGGAAGAGGCGACAGCAACAGACACCGGACCAGGACTTTGGAAATTCAGGCCGACTGCGGGTAGCCTGCCAGCAGGATAACCCAAGTGTAATGACTGCAACAGTGAAACACGATGAACATCAAAACCTAGATAGGCTTCCAAACACAAACTGTGCTCACATACAAAATCCTTTCCATTGTATATAAACTTCCCAAAAAAAATGTAAAAGAGGTAAAGAAACTATACTGTACAGAACCATTTACTCTGGAGACAAAGTTCTACTTAAACTGGGCTAACAAACAACAATACATACACACCTTGGAGAAATGCTACTGCTTTCTTCAAGTGGGTATATATTCCAACTCAATAAGTCAAGACAGGCTTGACTGTACTTGAATATACACCTCAGCAGTATGTCACTACTGCTCATGGAAAGGGTCCTGGAAACTACCCACAGAGTGGAATATGTATATCCCAAACAGCACTGCAAAAACAGGGCCAATGGCCAATGAAATATCACCTCCCAATTTTGTTAGGACAAAAACAACTTTAACTTGAGTTCTGTACATCTAAGAAAAAGATTCTATTAAATGTTAAGCATTAATCCTCAGCCAGATGCTCTTACTTTACAAGCAGAAATTAAGACCACTTGCATAACTTCCTCATATCCTTACCAATTATTTCAAGCAAAATCTCCCTAGTGTTGTCATCTTAGGAAATATGGATGCATTTCTTACCTAGATTTCCTGGATCCAGAATGGGAGCGTGATGCGGAGGATGACCCTGACCTTGATCGTGATCTAGAACCCGACTGAGAGAGGGATCTGGAGCGGGAACTGGAGCCACTAGAGCTGCTGCCACTGCCGCTGCTACCAGCACTTCTGGTCCGACTGAGCAGACAAAAAAGAAAACATCTAAATTATAAAGTAGACTCCGACAAGCAGATCTTCAGTGTAAGAGCAATTCTGTCACCTTACCAATACCAGCATCAAAATGCAAAACCACCCAAAATAAACACCGGACTCCAGCTTTCCTGATGCACAGCATACATGTATTTGTATGTTCTATAATGGGCTGCCCCCTTCCTACATACCCCTTGAAAAACTAAATTTTGCATATTTTGAAGGATTCCTCCCTACAGGAATATGTTTCAATATTAAAATATACCACATTATTTAAAGATGCTCATGTTACCTCAAACTGTGGCAACCACACCCATGGATATAACCATTTCTAATAACGTAACATAGCCCTATCAGTAATCCTAGCAAGCCCTTTGTATTTACTGTGCAACTACAAGTTTATCACTGACCTAAAGAAATCGAGAGCGCAACTGTCCGCAGTCTGGGCGGCCACGATAGTACAGTGGTTAGCGTTGCTGCCTCACAGCAAGAGGTTCTCCAGTTTGATCCTCAGCTGGGGTGCCTTCTGTGCGGAGTCTGCATGTCCTCCCTGTGGTCACGTGGGTTTACTCCAGGTGCTCCAGTTTCCCCCACATCCCAAAGACATGCTGTAGGTGGATTGTACACACTAAAATTGGCCCTAGGCGTGAGTGCGTGCATGTGTGTGCCTTCTGTGGAATGATGGGCACTGGGCTGCCAACTTGACACTGTAAAACTCCGGTGCCAATCACGAGCGGACAGATGATCCACTGTGGCGACCCCTAACCGGGAAAGGCCGAAAGAAGAAGAAAAAACTGTCCGCAGTCTAAGTCAAAATACTGCCCCATTCTGGCTATTTGCATAATATTTGACATCAAGCATCAAACGGTAAGCAGAGTAGTCAAAGCAGCTACACCAATGTGTGTATCACTGGACAGGCGTTTTTAGAATAAGAATTTCTGATTGGAATTTTCTTTGTGTTGCTCTTGATATTCCTGCTCTATTTACAAACAAACGAGTAATTCCATCCAATAAACTTTAGTTGGACTGCTCACCCTCCTCCCCCCTTTTCTGCCTTTCTCTAAACAACCAAATGCTGCTACAAGACACAATCTCATACATTAGCCAGGTTTGTCTTTTCTTATCGCTCCAGCACACGTGCAGATGCTCAAGGGAGTATGGTGCTGGCATACAGCTAACATCCACAGAAGGTCTCTGAACATAAGATGTTTAAAAGTTTAGCACTTTTACAGCTTGCCTACAAAGTTTTCTAGTGGGTTTAAGTGGAAAATTACAAGATAAAGACAAGAATAATCAGGAGCACAGATGTGTGTTTGCATACGATAATGACATCCCCCAAGGGAGAAAGCTGCAAGAAGTATGGCTTCTACTTTCAGAAATCAGTGACATTCTAGCCGGTTTGCCAAGTACTCAACAGTTCCCTTAAATGACAATACTGCATGTCTCATGCTGATGCACCCCCTCCACTGTCAGTAGGCATCTGCTAATATTAAAGCAATGTGTACCTTTTCACCACTTTTAGTCTGCCATTTAGAATTTACAGTTAATTATAACCAATAACAATATACATTACAAGCACACAAAAAACTACACAATTTTAAGTAGATAAGGGTAAAAGTAGACAAAGACTGTGGATAGGAATTTAGCTACAGATTCTCCATCAGAATCTTCTGCTATGCTGAGTACCTCTCACAGCTGTGCTTTCTTTTTTGACTGCAGTATCATTACTAACTATTCAGCAGCATTTCTTAAGATGAATCCAAAGTAGCTGGCAGTACTCTGCTGTAATACTAAGCTTTTGGACTAAATTATCATGTACAATTTGAAAGTCAAATGAACCTGCTGCAGTTTCACACGAATCAAGGGCACAGGCATGCCTAAAAGTATGCAAAAATACTAGCACCTCTAGCAGACACCTGATGGTGTCTGAGGGAATTGCTGGAGATGAATACAATCTCACTTTGAGAAGGTCTGACTAAATACTAGCACACAAGAAACCATGCTTTCTTTTCATGAAAGAAAACATCAGCTCTGTAGTGCATGGGATAAAGTCTTGACTATGAAATGACCTTGGCTCAGTTAACTTGGCACTGGAGAAAGTGGTCGAGGATGAATGATGGGGATGGGGCCTACACACCTCTTCTGGACTTCAACTACAAACCCTGAAGGAGATAAGAGATGGACAGGAGTGTTTCCTTACAGTGGGAGGAACCCTACAAATGCAGTGGAGTCTGAAGTACAGATTTCTCAAATATAGCACAACTCCCAGATTCAAGATCAAGACAATACTTGGTGAAGTTATGTGATGAAAATAAAAGTGCCACTGCATAGAATTCTGCTTCTGAGGGATTTCTGAAGCAAGCACTAGGGGCATCCATTCCTCTAGTGGAGTGGGCTTTGAGTGCATTTGCCTACAGATGGTTAGCTGCCTGATAGCAAAAAGACAAACCAAACAGAAAGTGCCTGCCTGACAAACACAAGCCCTTCCTCCCTGGGGTAGAGATGATAAATAATGGGCTGATTTTCTGAAACTCACGCACGATCCCTAGGTAATACCCAGAGCTGCCAATGTAAGTGGACAGACCCCACTGCCCTGATTTCTGATGCTACAAACCAAAGAACACTAATGGCTGGACTGGTTTACCATAACAGCAGATGTCTGAATAAAATGATCTCTGCAACATTATTATTCATTATCCATGGAAATTTGCCACAGATATCTGCCCTTTCAGACTGATTTCCGGAGCTAACACCCCCTGAGTAGCTGACCTCCCCATCAATTCAGCCTAATCAATTTAAGTCTACGAAACAGCATTCCATGTTCTTTTTTTCTTTCTTTTTTTTTTTTTTTTAAACAGAAACATTACCAGCATGCATTCTTAACACAGAGGTGCATGTTGTGACCCTGAAGAGCTGTGGAGACCTGAGGAGTTTGCCTCACATATTCTGATCAGGAAAAAGGTTGGAGTCCTGGTGGGGCCCTTGAAGGTCCAGAGGGGTTTTACTTACACACACACACAGTCATTTTTAAGTACTGAATACTACTGGCTGGTAGAAATGAAAGACAGCACAGGACCCCCCCCCCCATCAAAAAAAAAAAAAGAAGATTCCTTCTAGTTCATTTCTTTTCACCATCACAAATGCTAAAACAGAAAACATGATGGCCACACTTTTTTTTGGGAGGGGAGAGCTTATACTACAGAAGTGATCATTTTATTCTGACATCTACTATTCACACAACTGCACAATATTTATCATATGGATTACTGCTACAATGTTACTACGCATAGAGAAAAGTAGTAAAGCAATATGTTATCCTGTAAGGGTGGTGGTTAGACCATTTCCTACAGGATAGCAGTAATGATGTCTGCCCCACATATGGACTACTGTCTGCCGACTGTACTGTTTCGGGGAAAAGTTGTGGGCAACAGTCCAAATGACTACTTCACACACATTCTAACCAATCACTTTTAGTGTTCACTCAAATACAGGTCTATGTTTGCTAGTATAAAAGATACAAAAAGCTGATCAGACTGCCTGAAGTCCAAAATACAAAAGGTTGATCTAACTACCTGAAGTCCTTTGTACTATCTCAGTTTCCTGTGTACATTAAACAAGTGCAACATCACTTATTCCTGCTCTGGCAACTGTGGTAGAATATTGTTAACTGCAGGGACTGATTTAATGACAATTCTGACACCACCTTAAACGTGAATGAGGCAATAGCTGTAGACTTAGTCACTGTGACACAATACAGAGCTCTTTGCACAAGGGGGCAGCTAGTTACATTCAGTGTACTCAAATGAGTACATTTTTTTCTGAGCATCTCTTGAAAACTTCAACACTTAAAAAGCACAGAATGCGCAAATGAATATTTAGAGTACAGAGGTACACAAACAATGCTTGTGTGAAATGAATACACCTCTAAAAAACACTTTTGTAATGAATAAATAGCAACAGTTGAAAATAATGTGTCACCTTCCTCTCTGTATTGAGGGTATCATTTTGAGGGTTGCGTAAATTTTTAAAATGCAAGGCCAGTGGTGGGGTAACAACATTAGGTTCGACTACAAAATGTAAATTTCAGGCTACATTCCTGTCTTTGCACACTACTTGATGCCAGACATTCCCCTAGTGGATGTAATGACCACCACAAAGAGATTTCCAATATAAGAACTTGAGAGTTACTGAGTTCTTTCACCACAAAACTGAAGTCACATTGTGGCAGCACATTATTCTTTAGGGGCTTGAGATGCAAGGATACTTTTAAAAACTGCTTAATTGTGGAGGGGGCAGAGGTCCAAGGGTGGACTGGCTGCAACAGCTGAAGCATGTATTTATGATGTACAGGATAAACCCACTGATAAGAAGTTCAGATACAAACCGCAGGACTGTTGCTTCTCTAGACCCTTCAGGTGGAACACCCATAAAATGACACAAAAAAAGAAAGTGCAGTTGTGTACACTTAACATAAATGTAGATGTTAGAGTGTATTCACTGTTGCAGTCATTACATCCGAGTAATCTGTTAGCAGGTTGCCCTCAGTCAGCCTGGTTAACAAAGTTATGGGTCCTGCGTCAGTTGCTGTCCCTTTCTTCCATGACGTTAGGTTATCAGGGGTATAAAACATGCAGCCGACACCATCACATCAGTTTTTCCTGCCCCAGATGTCAGGTGCCCCCCAAATGAGGAGCAATATATACATACATGTATATAATTTAAAACACAAAAAATATACCTTCAAACAAAAAGCAAATACACCAAAAAGGCTTTTAAGCATAGTAAAATAAAGGAGAGGTATAGTAAGAGAAAAACAGGGGGCTGGAGGGTGGTTAACCAGGACTGCAACAGTGAATACACTCGAACATCTACATTTATGGTAAGTGTACACAACTGTTCTTCGTGTTTCACTGTTGCAGTCATTACATTTGGATAGACTCCCAAAGCTATGGTTGGGTGGATGGATTTATACAGCATTAGGAGCAGCTATAAGGCCCTGCAGGACAGCAGTGGCAAAGCCAGCTCTGGCTTTAGAAAAGGGAGGTAAATGGTAATGTTTGGTGAACATATGAACTGAACTCCAGGTAGCAGCTTCTAGAATGTCTCTGGTAGGAACCCCTCTGAGAAAGGCTGCATTAGTTGCAGCCCTGGTGGAATGAGATCTGATCCCCTTGGGGATAGGTTTACCATGGTGCACATAGCAGAAACAAATACAATGGCTTATCCATTTGGAAATAGTCTGCTTTGAAATAGCCTTTCCCTATGCCCCTACAGCAAATGCTACCAGTAGTTCAGATTTTCTTAGAGATTTTGTCCTGTAAGTAGAATCTGAGTTGTCTGTGTACATCCAATGAATGCAGAATCCACTCACCCTTGTTCTGTGGACTGGGAAAGAAAATTGGCAGATGAATGGTCTGATTAAGAGCCACACTGGATACCACCTTAGGCATAAAAGATGGATTGGTCCTGACAGCCACTCTGTCCAGATGAAAAATAATGAAAGGCTCCACTGCCACAATAGTCTGTAATTCTGAAATCCTTCTAGCTGAAGTGACTGCTAAAAGGAAAGCTGTTTTCCAAGAGAGACATTTCTTTCTCTTTTTCTCTCTTTCTCAAGAGAGAAAGGAAGGAGAGTGAGTTTTTCCAAAAAAAAATTGAGGTCCCATGCAAGAGTTGGTGCTCTCCTGGGAGGTCTTAAAATGTTGGCCCCTCTGAGATACTGCTTTAGCAGAGGATGTGAGAAGAGGGAAGGGTTCTGTGTTGTAATGAGCTGAAATTGCAGATGCATGGATTTTTATGGAAGAAAAAGATAGGCCCTTGTGAAGCATCTCAGTTAAGTATTGCAAAATCTGAGGAATATTGGGCATTGCTGTTCTTATTCCTTGTGTTGGTTCCAGACACAGAATCTTTTCCATTTGTTAGCATAAGATTTTCTAGTACTAGGCCTTCTAGCCTCCAAGATGACATCCATCACAGGTTTAATGAGAGATGTCACGGGTGAAACTAGTTGATTAGCCATGCTGCAAGATTCAAAGTTTGGAGCGGAGTGTGCAGAATTTGGTAGTTCTGCTGAGACAAGTAGGTAAGGTGTACGAGGCAGGTGCCACGGAGGAAGGTGTGACATTGCGCAGGAGTGGGTACCAGTGTTGGCGAGACCAGTCTGGAGCAATCGGAATCATTTTTGGTTTGTCCTGTCTGCCTTTTAGTAGGACTTTGGGGAGCAGAGGCAGAAGGGGAAAAGCGTAGACTGATAGGTTTTTTTAGCTGAATGATAGAGCATCCACTTTCCAAGATTTTTTGTGATGAATTCTTGTGCAGAATTTGTCCAACTGATAGTTTTGGGGTGAGGCAAAAAGATCTATGTCTGAGGCTCCCCCATTTGCGTGTCAACATGTTGAAAACTTGTGGTTCCAGTTTCCATTCATGTGGGTCCATAAGATTTCTGCTTAGTTCGTCTGCCAGAGTATGCAGCTTTCCTGGCAGGAATTGAGCTTGAAGATGTATTTGATAAGTCAAGGCCGTGTTCCACAATGCCATGGCTAGTCTGCAAAGCGGGTAGGAATGTGTACCCCCCTGCTTGTTTATGTACCACATAACTGTGGTGTTGTCTGTCTTTATCAGTTGTCCTTGAAGGCTGTCAGAGCATTCTGTACAGCTAACATCTCTTTCTGATTGATAAGTAGGTGCATTTGATTTGGGCCCCATTTGCCCTGAATGCACTTTCCTGCCAGATGAGCCCCCCAAGCATACTCCAATGCGTCTGTAGTTAGGGTTTGGGCAGCAGGGAGTGGAGTGAATAACAGTCCCTTGTTTTGGTGGCAGGCTTCTGCCCACCATAGGAACAAAAGTTGCAGGCAAGGAATAATAGGAATCATTGTTTCCAGGCTGTGACAATGTTGACTCCATAAACTTTTTAAGTACCACTGAAGTTTCCTCATATGCAGTCTTGCATATGGAATTAGAAGAATGCAGGAGGCCATGAACCCCAAGGCTTGCAGAATTTGCCTTGCAGATAGCAGGGCTTTTGTGGCCACCTGTTTGAAGTAAGTCACCAATTGAATTTGCTTGAATGTAATTTTTTGAGAGGGTACCAGTTGTGATTTCTTTTAGTTTATGGTGTACCCTAGACAAGTTAAAACCCTTTTTACAAACGCCAGATGCTTTAGAAGAATGTCCTTGTTTTCTGCCTGAATTAGACAATCGTCCAGGTATGGATATGTTTGAATATTTCTTTGCTTGCAAAATGCAATTACTGGAGCCAGGCACTTTGTGAAGACCCTAGGTGCAGTAGATTAGCCAAAGGGCAGTGCAGAGAACTGGTAATGCAAGTAGCCTGCTTTGAAGCGGAGGTATCTTCTGCAAGATTCCCTGATTGGGATATGCAGGTATGCCTCTTTTAAGTCTAGAGTTACCAACCCAGGCATCTTTGCCTAGCATAGGTAGTAACTGTTGAAGAGTCAGCATTTTGAATTTTGGAATGTCCAGAAATGTATTTAGAGTGGATAAATCCAGAATTGGAAGCCATGATTTGTCTTTTTTGGGTACCAGGAAAAGTCTTGAATAGAAACCTTGTCCCTTTTCCTCTTCTGGTACTGGTTGAATAGCCCCCATATTCATGAGGGACAGAACTTGTTTCTGGGCCTCTGCCCAGTGATTTAGGGGCAGATCTGGGCATCCGTTTGGGATTGGCAACATGTGGAAATGAAATCCGTATCCATGGGATACTATATTTAAAACCCATTTGTCCTGGGTAATAAGTTGCCAGTTTCGTGCATGAAGTGCCAGTTTTCCCCCCAAAGGGGCGGCTAAAAGTTAAGTGCTTGGTGATTGTAGAGGAAAGTCATTAAAAGTGTTTACCATAGGGAGGTGCCTTGTTTTTTCCAGATTTGGAAGTGGAGGCACCCCATTGTTTTGTTCTAAAAGTTCCTTGTGACTGAAACCTGGAGCCTTTGGAATGTCTGGATTTGACTTGCGCAGCACTCGAGGGAACTTGTAAGGACCAGTTCTTAGTAGGCCAGTGCCTACTAAATCTGGGAGGCTGCACTTGTAAGAAAATCTTTCACAGTTTGCATAGATTTAGCTTTAACTTCCATCTTTTTTAAAACTTCTTCAGCCTTATTACCAAAGAGACAGCCCTGTTGTAAAGGAGCATCCAACAATTTTGCTTTAACATGGTCAGGCAGAGTTTGCTCTTTGAGCCAAGCATGCCTTCTTAGCACAGATCCAGTTACAGCAGCCCTGCAATAGGCTTCCAAAGAATCAAAATCACATTGCAAAGTATGTTTTCCAACTTGTTCAGCTGAATGTAATAAATCCTGCAAATCTTTATTTTCCACAAAGAGATTAACATAATTTTCTGTTTCAGCAGTCCCAGGATATGCTGTTGATATTTAAGCATATGAAATTGACAGTTTAAAGCCCTGATTGCCAAGGTTGCAGACGTGTAAACCTTCCTACCCCATCTGTCCAGCGCCCTGGAATCTCTATCCGAATGGGTAGGATTTTTAGCAGTAGAGGCCTTAACGCCCTTGGGACCCTGAGAAATGGTTTCAGGATCAGCAGTAGGGTTTTTGATAAGGAATTTGTGGGAGTCAGGAACCCTGTAGTATCTGTCTGGCTTACTAGGAGCCGAAGGCAGAGAATCAGGAGTCATACTGGATTCTGAAAAAACATCAACAATGTCTAGAACAGGAGGTATAGCCAAAGGCCTACGCTGAGGAAGAAGAAGAAAATCCCCAAGTCTCTTTTCAGATTCAGAGAAATCCTGACTTTCCCAGTGGAAATGTTCCCTTAAAGTATGTAAGGTTTCTCCAAAAGAGAAATCCTTAGGGGGGGAAGCAGAAGGGATGGAATCTTCTGCATCAAAGTCCTCATAGGTAGGTATAGATAAATCCTGTTCAGTAGAAGAATCAGAAGAAATAGAATCCTGATCTGAAGATTCATAGTCAGTGTCTTGCCTAGGCCTGTTAGCAGGAGGGGGTTGGCTGCTCCTGATCAAGGTAATTAAATCTTCAGTCATTTTGATCATTTGTTTTTTAGGCATAGGGGACTGGACACGTGGCCCAAGCATCGTTTTTTTTGACATAGAAGTAGATTTTGGCCTTAGTTTTGAAGATGGCGTTGGTTTAATATACAAATCTTTAGGCCTGACAACACCCTTAGAAGCCGGTGCCTGCACAGCGGCTCCGGACCCATCTAAGGTAGAGACATCCACGGGTTCAATACTTAAAGCATCTCGCGGCATACCGGACTCCAAATGGGTCTCAGTAGAGGCCTGCGAATCAAAACTAGTGAGTATCAGGGGCTGCGAAAGCACCTCACTGAGTACCGGCGAACTAGCGACTGGCTTAGGAGAAGCATCATTGTCAGTTTTGGACCTCGACGGTCTATGTCTGTCTTTTTCTTTGCGGTTTTTAGGCATTCCGGTAGCCGGCTTGCTAACAGACGTCATTTCTGGATAGTTAAATTGTGAGCCAAAATATTCAGAAGCAAAAATATACTGACGTTTAATAGTGCGTTGATTAAATCTAGCACAAAACCTACAACAAGGTACGTTATGACCATGGCCTAGGCAAAGAATACATTACAAATGAAAATCCTTATGAGGTATTTGTTTTCCACAAGTAATGCAATTACTAACTTTTGCTGACATCAGTAAGGAGCAAGAGAAAATTTCCCCAACGGGGTACTTAGCTTTTAGTTGAAGACTTCAGTTCTGAAACTCGAAAATGAAAATTTCAGAGGTCGGCAGACTGGCACTTGTGAACTGCTTATGCTTCGGACACCGCGTGGCAAGAAAGACTAATGTAATGGCGTTGGCTGCATGTTTTATACCCCTGACGACCTGACATCATGGAAGAAGGGACAGCAAACGACGCAGGACCCAAGACTTTGTTAATCAGGCCGACTGAGGGCAACCTGCCAGCAGATTACCTAAATGTAATGACTGCAACAGTGAAATGCGAAGAACATCTTTATATACTCACCATTACTTTCCATCTGTGTTGTCTAGCTTCATTCATCACTGACAGATGGGTTTGGTTCTGATATCAGAACCGACTCGGACGTTACTACAGCTCACAGCAGCCAAAAACTCTCGAGCTTCACCTCTACCCAGAATCCCTCTCTCTGAATTACCTCAGACCAAGTTTGCAGAAAAGACATCAAAACATATAAATCATACATACGGATATGTGTAAGGTAAGCCAGGTGGCAGCCTTATCTACTGTGCTTGGACAAGATAATATTTCAAGTGAGTTAGATTCACTCCACCAAAAATCTTTTAGGTCAAGGGATTGGGGGGGGGGGGGGGGCATCAAGGATGACTGAAGATAGACAACCATATGGAAAGTTATGGTGAGTACAACTTCTTTAACTGATGTTGTCAATCTTCATTCCATCTTTGACAAGAGTTCCCAACTACCTAAAATCTTGGGTGGAGTCATGGCAGGATATTCCTGAGCACCATTGAGCTAAAGGACGTTTGCCCCACAGAGACTAGGTCCAATTTGTAATGAGTAATAAAAGGAATGGGGAGTAGCCCTGTGACGACCGTGCCCTGGACCAGCAATCAAGGAGCCTCAATTCTCACCACTAACACCAATGAGGTCATCTCATAAAAGAGGAAAGGATAACTAATACACACAGTAAAGTACAATTTCCCTTAAGTGCACACAGAGATCACAGTTAGTCTAGGGCTGGTTGCTCCTTTGCTCACCAGGTCCCCAATAAGACTCCCCACTGGCACAGCTATAGGGTCCAGGTCTCAGCCTAACTGGGCAAGCTAAAACCTCCAGCACCCTCTCTGTTCAACCAGTGCTTCATGTCCCTGCCAAGTAGCTGACAATACACACACACACTTTGAGATAAGTATTTATACAACTTCACAGACACTCCTGGGAAAGGCTGATACAGATTCTCCAACTGTGTCCCTTTACGCAGACTATATGGTAGTAATTACTGCCACCACCCAGTTAATAATATCAGCTACTAAAAAGGCCCTTAAAAAGGCTGTCCAATTATTACTGTGCAATATTATTATCAAGGCTTACTTTAGAGTGACCTATTACAATAACCTCTATAAACATGCAATGTACTCTACAAGCTCATCTCTACACAAATCAGCCACAGGCAGAAGGTTTTAAAAATATTTAATAATAAAGAATTAAAACACAAGACAAAACTATTAGACCACAGAGATATCTAAGAGTTCAGAGATCACACAGAAACTTAAAATAATACATTAGGACAGGTCTGATTTC
This sequence comes from Protopterus annectens, assembly GCF_019279795.1. NCBI lineage: Eukaryota > Metazoa > Chordata > Ceratodontiformes > Protopteridae > Protopterus > Protopterus annectens. The sequence goes on from NC_056742.1 coordinate 101,866,963, forward strand.
AAAGAAAAATACCTGATAAATCTTTACTAGCTTTAACTATTCCTACAAGAAATCACAGTGCTATAACTTGCATATGAGCACAAGGCAGAGTGCTGCTAAGATGGATATCCAAAGTCAAAATGCTTCCAGTCTCTTGTCAGAAATAGTATTTAAACATTACTAACAAACATGTTTGCTGGGTCCCTCCCCAAATTACATCATTTTTGACACTTAGGTTTTCCCAGTATTCCTACTGCATCATCTTAACACCTGGTCTGAGTTCTCAGGCCACAAACTGCATTATTTAGCAATCTAACACCTGCACAGAAACTTACAACAATACAAGGCATTTCACATGCATATTCTAACAGAAACTAGAGCAATAAAAAACCTTCCACATCTAAATTCTGGTCATAAACTTTAGCTTTAAAACAATGGGCATGAAACAGTCATCCAGCCACACTGGGGCCGAATTGTAAAACATTAAAGAGATTCATAAGATCTTTTCACCTTCAAAAGACACACTTTAAATACTTGGCTTGGTTTTCCTTAAAGCAGATGGCAATGTTGCAACAATCTGGAAGTTCACGTTTTACAGTGTTTTCTTACATTTAAAAACACAAGCCTGTATTTTACATTTATTTATACAGTTGATAGAATTATGTATCAAATCTATTTGACTAGGCTGGCAGCCTTTGCCCATCTCTCCCCAATCGTCACATCTCCCCCCCCCCCGGGGGGGGGACTCAAGCAAGTTTTTTAAGTGCCCCTTGAGAAACATCGCTTGCGTGTGTCAGGTCTATCTGGGTGTACCTCACCCCATTCCCAGTCTTGAGAGCCCATCTCCACTGGCACTGCTACTCCCACTGCGGTGCTGCACTTACATATCATATGCTTGCAACCCCAGACTCCATCTTATCAACTTGGCATTTTGCTAACTGGCTCTCTTTAACCATGTTAGAGGGTTGTGATCTGTCATCACAGTGAATTTTCTTCCATACAGATACGGCTGGAGTTTTTGTAGTGCCCACACTATGGCTAGACATTCCTTTTCTACCGCTGCATAGCATTCCTCCCTGGGTTGGAGACTACGACTGAGATAAACCACTGGGTGCTCTTCTCCCTCTGAAAAAATCTGGCTAAGTACAGCCCCCACCCCACAGGTTGAAGCATCCACCTGCACAACAAATTCTTTGCTATAGTCTGGACTGACTAACAAAGCTTCCTTAAGCTTCTGAAATGCCTGCCCACATGCTGAGGTCCACACTACCTTATCTGGCCTGTTCTTCCTTGTCAGGTCTGTAAGGGGAGCAGCTACGGTACTATAATTGGGAACGAACTCTCTGTAGTACCTCTGCTGTACCTAAGAATGCCATCACCTAATTTTTGGTAACAGGTGCAGGCCATGCCTGAATGGCTTCCACTTTGACAGGTTCTGGCCTTATCTTACCACTCCCCACTCTATGTCCTAGGTAGGAGACCTCTGCCATACCCACCTGACATTTGCTCGGCTTAATGGTCAACCCTGCACTCTGTAGTCTGCCCAGCACCTCTCTGACATACTGAAGGTGCTCCTGCCAGGAATGACTGTAGATAGCAATATCATCCATGTAAGCAAGGGCAAGCCCTCCTGCTAAGATATGATCTACCAGCCTCTGGAAAGTCACTGGGGCATTCTTCATCCCAAAGGGCATCTTTGTGAACTCATACAAGCCAAAATGAGTCACAAACGCTGACGTCTCTGGGAGTCAAGGCACCTGCCAGTAACCCTCGATAAGATCAATGGTTGTAAGATACTTAGCCCCACCCAGCCGCTCTAGGACCTCATCTGTCCTAGGCATGGGGTAAGCATCTGCCTGTGTGTGACTATTTAGTTTCCTGAAATCCACACAGAACCTGGTGCTGCCATCCTTCTTTGGCACCAGTACCACTGGGGAGGCCCAGGGACTGTTAGACTCCTGAATCACCCCTAGTTCCAACATCTCCTGTACCTCTTCCCTCAAAGTCTGTTTGACTCTCTTGAGCACCTTGTAAGGGGCCTGCCTGATAGGCCTTTGGGGTCCTGTATCCACCTGGTGCTGCACCAGGTGGGTGCTCCATGGTTTCCCGGTGAACATGTCCCCAAACTCCTGCAACACTGCTCGGATTTCTTGAACCTGGGTAGGAGATAGCTGCTGGGACATTGTTACCCCTTCCACTGAGGTGTCAGCCCGAGCCTCACTGAGGAGATAAGTCACAGGATCTCTCTCAAGACTCTTCCTGCAATCCACTGCAAATGCTCAGCACGTGGGCCTCCCTATCATGGTAAGGTTTCATCATGTTAACATGGTACAATCTGTGCCCCTGCCATCTGCCTAGCACTTCCACCATGCAGTTAACATCACTTACCTTTCTTACCACCTTGCAGGGTCCCTCCCAGGCTACCTGCAACTTGTTGAGTCTGACAGGAATGAGAACCATCACCTGCTGCCCTACAGCATACTCTCTAGCTCGAGCATTCCTGTCATACCACACCTTTTTTCTGTTGTAGGGCTTCAGCCAGGGTCTCCTGGACCAAGCCCATGAGTTCCCTGAGTCTTGTCCTGAGGTTCAGGACATATGCCACAACAGACTCCTTGTGAGAGTCACACCCACCTTCCCACTCATCTCGAATTAAATCTAGAGGTTCCCTCACCCTATGCCTATACAGCAACTCAAAGGGTGAGAAACCTGTGGATTCCTGGGGAGCCTCTCTGTAAGCAAACAACAGATGGGACAAATATTTGTCCCACTCCCTCTTAAACTGATCAGCAAATGCCCGTAGCATGGACTTGATTGTAGAGTTTAACCTCTCAACAAGACCATTAGTCTGGGGATGGTAAGGGGGTGGTCTTCATGTGTTTCACCTCACAGGACTTCCACAGACAAGCCAGCAGGTCTGACATACAATTGGCACCTCTGGCAGACAGTATTTACTTTGGGAAACCTACCCTGCTGAAAATCTCTAGCAAAGCATTTACCACCTTCTCGACCTCAATGGAGGACAAAGCCACTGCCTCAGGGTATCGTGTAGCATAACCTACAATCACTAGGATATACTTTTTCCCTGTGGAATATGGGGTACTCAGAGGACCCACAATATCGATAGCTACCCTCTGAAATGGCTCCTCAATCACAGGCAAAGGCATCAAAGGTGCTCTCACCTTGTCTCCTGCCTTGCCTACCTTTTAGCACTGCTCACAGGTCCTGCAGTACCCTATTACATCTCTGGAAATTCCAGGCAAATAGAAGTTTTGCATAATACGCCTCTGTACATTTTATGCCCATATGACCTGCAAAGGAAATATTATGGGCTATGGCTAGAAGTGCCAGATGGTAAGCTCTAGGCACTACCAACTGCTGTACTTACTCACCTTCTAGCCCTCCCTCAGGGGTCCACTGTCTGTAGAGAAACACTTTGTTCCAGTATACAGATTCCCCCCCTTCCCTTGAAAATCAGGTGCCTCGCTAGCTACCTGCCTCAGGCATTGCAATGTAGGGTCTGAGAGCTGAGCCTGTCTCAAGTCTCTCCTTGTAACCCTTCCCAGCTCCCCTTCCACAGGAAGTCTGGCATCCTCTGACAGCAGTGCCTCACTGTCAGCCTGAGTACTACTACTAGTCACCTCTACCTTTGCAGTTACCCTGTCCAGTACCCAAAATCAGCTGTGGCTCACATTCAGTCTCACTGCTACAGAGCAGCTCCCTTCCTGAAGTAACTACCTCAGCAGTCCTGGCTACAAGTGTGCAGTCTGTCTGGGTCTCACCCAGGCTACCAGACCCACATGCTTGTCTCCTAGCCTCACTGCATTTAACTGCATAAGTACATAGTACTGCCTCATCCAAATCCTTCTCTCTCAGGACATCTGTAGGATGGTAGTTCCATACCCCTGTTGTCTGAAGACAGCCCACTGTTGGCATTTTGTCTTTCCCACTTACTAGCTCCCTCCCCTTGCCTCCGTGGACATCTGTATGCCACATAGCCCCACTGGTTGCATTCAAAACATTTAACCCTAGCTCCTGGACGTGTACCTGGGCTAGTGGCTTCCTCTGCTACTGGCGGATTCTGTTGGGGCAGTCTGTGCTGCCCATCATGGGTTTCTTTAGATCCATGAGCAGTACTGGGGGTCCCCTTCTTGTGCAGGGCTGCCCTGCTTGCTAGGAATAGGTCTCCCTTCTTCCCCAACTCCTTTGAAGTAGCACACTGTCTATCAGCTAACCAGATCCTCATGTCCTCAGGCAAAGTGCTAAGGGCTTGTTCCTTCACCAAAAGGTCTGCCAGCTCTTCAAAAGTGGTGACCTGACATCCACTAACACAACTATGAAAATAAGTGTTCAGTTCAACAACATATTCACATACATTTTCATCTGATTTGCATCTGTGCTCACAAAACTTTTTCCTATACATTTCAGGTGTTAGCTTAAAACATTCTAATAAATGTCTTTTTACAGCAGTACAATCAAAAGAGTCAGGGTCATGCATTTTTGCTAAAGAAGTTACAGCTTTACCATGGAGTAAGGGGGTCAGGAACCGTACCCAGAGCCCTTGGTCAACTTCATACTGTTTACATACCTGCGCAAACATATGACAGAAGCTATCAAAATGATCCCCCTCTTTAAAATGTGGAAGAAATTTACTGACCTTTTGTGCTTCTGGGGTCTGGTTATTCCTTTCCCCATTACCTCCATGACTCTGGCGAAGAGTCAGCATTTCCCTCTCATGCCTCCTCTGCCGTTCATTTTCCTCAGCTTGTAGACTCCTCATTTTCTCGGCTGCTTCTAGTTCCATACGCCTGGTCTCCAACTCAAGTCTCTTAAGCTCCAGCTGGATTTTTAAGTCCACTGCAGAAAGGTTGAGCTGCCCATTCTCTGAGGATATTGCATCTCCACTGTCAGTTTGATTGTCCTCCAGGCTGCTGCATTCTGATGCAGCTGTAACCAAGGCTGCAATCCGGTTTGCTTTAGGCACCAGTCCCCTAGCCAGGCACATCTACGCCAGCTGGCTCCCTGTCAGCTTTCCATACGCTTCCGCTGACATGCTGCCTGCTCACCCTGACTAACACTAAGCTAACAAAAGAAATAAAACAATTGTGATCTGAACTCTGAATATACACTGCATGGCTGTTTTAGAGTACAAAACACTTTTAGAAATCACTGTACATAAGCTATAGGAATTCACTCTACCCACACCACTACAAGCCAATTAGTGTGTGAAGTAGATCCCACCACCGCCAACCACTTGTGACGACCGTGCCCTGGTCCAGCAATCAAGGAGCCTCAATCCTCAACACTAACACCAGGGAGGTCATCTCATAGAAGAGGAAAGGATAACTAATACACACAGTAAAGTACAATTTCCCTGAAGTGCACACAGAGATCACAGTCAGTCTGGGGCTGGTTGCTCCTTTGCTCACCAGGGTCCCCAATAAGACTCCCCACTGGCACAGCTATAGGGTCCAGGACTCAGCTTAACTGGGCAAGCTAAAACCGCCAATACCCTCTCTGTCCAACCAGTGCTTCGTGTCCCTGCCAAGTAGCTGACAAAACACACACACACTTTGAAATAAGTATTTATACAATTTTAAAGACACTCCTGGAAAAGGCTGACACAGATTCTCCAACTGTGCCCCTTTACCCAGACTATACAGTAGTAATTACTGCCACCATCCAGTTAATAATATTAGCTACTAAAAAGGCCCTTAACGGGTGTCCAATTATTACTGTGCAATATTATCATCCAATGGTAGTATGACTAACAGTCAAGGCTTACTTTAGAGTGGCCTATTACAATAACCTCTATAAACATGCAATGTACTCTAGAGCTGATCTCTACACAAATCAAATCAGCCACATGCAGAAGGTTTTAAAAATATTTAATAATAAATAATTAAAACACATGGCAAAACTACTACACCACAAAGATATCTAAGAGTTCAGAAAAAATAATACAGTAGGACAGGTCTGACTTCAAAGAAAAATTCCTAATTAATCTTTACTAGCTAACTATTCCTACAAGAAATCACAGTGCTAATACTTACCATGTGAGCACAAGGCAGAGTGCTGGTAAGCTGGATATCTAAAGTCAATATGCTTCCAGTCTCTTGTCAGAAATAGTATTTAAACATTACTAACACACGTTTGCCGAGTTCCTCCCCAAATTACATCATTTTTGACACTTAGGTTTTCCCAGTATTCCTATTGCATCATCTTAACACCTGGTCTGAGTTCTTAGGCCACAAACTGCATTATTTAGCAATCTAACACCTGCACAGAAACTTAAAACAATACAAGGCATTTCACATGTATATTCTAATAGAAACTAGAGCAATAAAGTACCTTCTACATCTAAATTCAGGTCATAAACTTTAGCCTTAAAACAATGGGCATGAAACCTTCATCCAGCCGCACTGGAGCGGAAGTGTAAAACAGTAAAGAGACTCATAAGATCTTTTCAACTTAAAAAGACACATTTGAAATACTTGGCTTGTTTTTCCTCACAACAGATGGCAATGTTGCAACAATCTTGAAGTTCACATTTTACAGTGTTTTCTTACATTTAAAAAACACAAGCCTGTATTTTACATTTATTTATACAGTTGCTAGAATTATGTATCAAATTCTATTTGACTAGGCTAGCAGCCTTCGTCCATCTCTCCCCAGTCGTCACAAGCCCAACTAGCTCCACACATATATCATGCACTGAAGCTATGGACTGAAAGATGGCTGAAGTGGCTACAGACCTTGTAGAATGTGCTTTGACTGGTTTAGTCAATCATTCTTACCATAAATGAATGAAATGCAGTCTTTCATCCACTTAGAGTAATCTTGCTGACTGCCTTTCCCAACGTTGCACTGGAGAAAAAAACAAACAGTTGACTAGACTGTCTTTATGTTTTTTGTTCTGTGAAGACAGAAAAGTACAGTTTTGTACCTACCATAAATGTAGATGTTCGACAGATATGCAACTGCAGTCATAACATGTGGGTTGTCCTGTCTCAGGCAGCCCTCGGTCGGCCGGATTCCAAAGTCTGGGTCCGACGTCGGCTGATGTCGCATTTCTCTCCGACGTCAGTGCGGCTGGAGTACATAAGCATCAGCCGACGCCATTTTCTTCAGTGTTTCTTGCCCCAGATGCCAGGTGCCCTCCAAGGAAGGCTGTAATCAATTTGGAAGGAGCAAAAACAGGATTCCAAACAAATAAATAAGCAATAAACAGATACACCATAACAGATATCCTCAGCTAAGAGGAACAGGGATAGGAGTGGACCCAAGGCATAGAGGGGTATGGAGGGAGGGAAAATCCAACTGCAGTTGCATATCTATCGGACATCTACATTTATGGTAGGTACAAAACTGTACTATGTCCTTCAAGAATGCAACTGCAGTCATAACATGAGGGTAGAATACCATAGCTTAGCTGGGGGAGGAGGAATGCTCTAGGAAAGAGATGGTGTGGCAATCAAACCCTGCAAGACTGCCGAAGCAAAGCCTGCTCTGGATCTGGAGTATAGAGGGAGATTGTAGTGTTTGGAGAATGTATGCACGGAGCTCCATGTAGCAGCTTCTAGAATGTCCTTTGTAGGTATCCCTCTTAAGAATGCTGTAGAGGTGGCTGTAGCTCTGGTGGAGTGTGGTCTGACATTGGCTGGAACAGTCTTCCCATGGAAGAAATAACAAAATCTGATGCAATGTCCAATCCATTTTGAAATGGTCTGTTTTGAAATTGCTTTTCCTTGTACTCCAGGGGCGTAAGCTACAAAAAGTTGATCAGACTTACTACTGGTCTTGGTTCTATCCAGGTAGTAGCAAAGTTGTCTGTGAATGTCCAAGGTGTGTAACAGTCTTTCCCCTTTGTTTTCAGGATTGGGGAAGAAAGCAGGTAGATGAATAGCTTGACTTAAAGAAACCCTAGATACCACCTTTGGCATAAAAGTAGGGTTGGTTCTTAAGGAGACTCTGTCTCGGTGAAAGATTATGAATGGTGGTATTGCCATTAGGGCCTGTAGTTCCGAAACCCTTCTTGCTGAGGTAATTGCCAACAGGAAAGCTGTCTTCCATGAGAGGAATTGTAAGTCCACTGAAGCTGCTGGTTCAAAAGGAGGTAGAGTTAGTTTTTCTAGAACAAAGTTGAGGTCCCAAGCTGGCACTGGAGCCTTTCTTGGTGGCTTAATGTTCTTGATTCCCCTAAGGAACTGCCTTAGCAAAGGATGTGAAAACACAGGTGGATCAGTGTTATATCTAGCTGAAATAGCCGAAGCATGTATCTTTATGGAAGAATATGAGAGTCCATTCTGAAGCATATCTGCCAAATATTCCAGGATGAGTGGGATGTTCAATAGTGATGCATCATGACCCTTGCTGGTGTTCCAAATGCTGAATCTCCTCCATTTTGCCAAATAAACCTTTCTGGTGGATGGTCTTGAGCTTCTGTTAGTATCCGCTGGACTTCCTTGGAGAGAGAAAGATTGAGGTTATTCATGGAATCTCCCAGGCTGTTAGCTGCAGTGTCTGAAGGTTTGGATGCACTGTTTTGAAGTTGTGCTGAGTCAAAAGTAGGGGCCATTGGGGAAGGGCCCACTTCTTGTTGTGACATATGCTCCGTAGTAGCGGGTTCCAGTGTTGTCTTGGCCAGTCTGGAGCTATTAGGATCCCTTGGGTCTCTCTGCTTTGATCTTCAGTAGTACTGTGGTCATCAGTGGCAGAGGTGGGAATGCATATATTTTAGGGAGTTCCAGTTGAATGAAAGAGCATCTATTTTCCAAGCTTGTGGATGGTATGTCCTTGAACAGAATTTTTGCAGATGATGGTTGAGGTGAGAGGCAAATAGGTCTACTTCTGGCCTGCCCCATATCGAGGTGAGTTGTGTGAAGATCCTTGGGTGTAACCTCCACTCGTGAGGATCTATGAAATTCCTGCTTAGGCTGTCTGCCAGCATATTGTCTTTGCCTGGAACAAACTGGGATTGTAAGTGTATGTTCAGGCTCAGTGATTTTTCCCAAAGATTCATTGTCAGTCTGCAAAGGGGGTAGGAATGGGTGCCCCCTTGCTTGTTTATGTACCACATCACAGCGGTGTTGCCTGTCCGTATCAGTAAATGGCCTTGTTGAAGTTGTTGTCGACAGGCCTCGATGGCATGCATTACTGCCAGCATTTCTTTTTGGTTTATATGCAGATGTGTTTCCTTTGGAGACCATTGTCCTTGTATGCATCTGCCTTCCATATGCGCCCCCCATCCAATGTCTGAGGCGTCTGTGGTCATGGTCTGTGTTATCTGAGGTTTTTTGAATGACATACCTGTGTTTGCCTGGCTTACCGAGGCCCACCATAGGAATTCCTTTTGTAGGCATGGAATGAGCGGTATGGTTGCCTCTAAGTTGTTGCTGTGCTGAGACCATAGACTTTTTAAGTACCATTGAAGTTTTCTCATGTGTAGTCTTGCTAATGGAACCAGGAGAATGCAGGATGCCATGTAACCCAGGGCCTGTAGGAATCTCCTTGCAGTCATCTGGGTGAGTTTTGCCAAACCCTTGAAATAATGAGTTAACTTCTCTTGCTTGTCTTCTGTCAGGTAAGCCATTTGAGAGGCTGTGTCCAGATTGGCTCCTAAGAAGGTTATTTGCTGGGATGGTTGAAGTCTTGACTTTTGAAAGTTGACTGTGTATCCCAGAGCCTGAAGTAATTGTATGACATAGTTCAGGTTTTTTGTCAACATCAGTTTGTCGTCCACTTGTATAAGGCAGTCGTCCAGGTACGGGTAAATTTGGATCCCCTGGAGCCTGCAATGAGCAATTACTGAAGCCAGGCATTTTGTGAATACTCTGGGCGCAGTAGATAAGCCAAATGGCAATGCTGAGAATTGATAATGCTCTGGCCCTGCAAGAAATCTGAGGTATCTTCTGCAGCTGTGTCTGATAGGGACATGCAGGTATGCCTCCTTGAGGTCCAGAGTAATCAGCCAAGACCCCTTGCCCAGCATGGGAAGGAGTTGCTGTAGAGTCAGCATTTTGAACTTTGGTACTATGAGAAATGTGTTTAATGCGGACAAGTCCAGTATTGGTCTCCATTGTGTTTCTTTTCTTGGCACAAGGAACAGTCTTGAGTAGAACCCCTGGCCTTGTTCTTGTTGTGGTACTCTTTCTATTGCTTTTATCTGAGCCAGAAGAGAAATTTGCTTGATAGCCTCTGCCCTCTGGTTTTGTGGTAGGTTTGGCATGCCCTTTTTTCTGGGTTAGGTGTGAAAGTGTAACCTGTAACTTTGGTCTATAATGTCCAAAATCCATTTGTCTTTTGTCAATCTGTGCCAATTGTCTGAAAACAGAGATAATTTTCCGCCCAAGGGTGCCTCTGTTTGCTCCTTGGTTGGCGGTTGTAGAGGAAAGTCATTGAGATTGTGTGTGAGGGGTGGGGGAGACCCCTGTGTCACTTCTTTGGTTTGCTGGCTGCCATTGTCATCCCCTGTAAGAACCTCTGTATTGTCCTCTTCCTCGGCCACGCCTGTTTTTACCCCTTTGAAATTTTTCAGGGTTAGGAAAGGACCAGTTCTTTGAAGGCCAATTCCTGCTGAATCTGGGGGGCTGAACCTGGAGGAAATCTTTGACCGTCTGAACTGATTTTGCTTTTTCCTCGATGGACTTTAACACATCTTTAGCATTAGCACCAAAAAGCTTGTTCTTTTCCAAGGATGCATCCAGAAGTTTTGCCTTAACCTGATCTGGTAGAGGTTGTTCTTTTAACCATGCATGTCTGCGAATGACTGCCCCTGTCATAGCTGCCCTACATGAAGCTTCCAATGCATCATATCCACACTGTCGAAAGTGATTGCTGACTTGCTGTGAGTTATGTACAGCTTCCTGCAAAGACTTCCTGTCTAAAGGGTCAGGAGAGGCCAAAGTTTTCTGTAAATCATCTAACAGGCAATCCTGATATTGTAACATATGAAAAAGGCAATTCAAAGCTCTCATAGATAAAGTGGTGGAGGTGTACACCTTTTTCCCCCATCTCTAATGACCTAGCTTCCCTGTTGGAAGGCAAGGGATTTTTAGAAGTGGAAGCTGAAACACCTTTAGGTCCCTGAGAAATAGTTTCTAAATCCACAGTATGGGCCCTGAACAAATGGGAATGTGTGTCTGGGACCCTGTAATATCTGTCTGGTTTGGCTGGTGCAGGAGGAAGGGAATCAGGGGTAACACTGGAGTCAGAATATAGATCATCCAAAACATCAAGCACAGGAGGAATAGCTAGGGGCCTGTGCTGGGGCTTTTTAAGGAAGGTTCGAAGGCGCTTTCTGGAATCTGAATATTCCTGGCCTTGCCACTTGAAATGTTCCCTCATGGTATGCAGAACTTCCCCAAAAGAAATATCCTCAGGAGGGGAGGCCGAAGGGATGGAATCCTCTGCATCCGAGTCCTCATAGGTCTGAAAGAGGTCTTCCTGTCCCTTGGACTGGATAGAGTCCTCAGAGTCTTCATCTGTAGGGATAGGTTCAGAGGGATCAACCCGGGGCCTGTTATCTGGAGGAGGCTGGGATGCTCTCTCAGGATGGGCCTGTGAACCTCTAATCATGGAAATTAAGTCTGCGGCAATAGACATGATTTGTTTCTCAGGAGTAGTTTGAGGCAAGGTTTTTGCTGTAAGGTGCTTAGTCTTGCTGGCTGCCTTAGCCCGAGTGTAGACCTTAATAGACATGGCCATAGGAGGCCTGGCAGCTCCACGTGCAGGAGTGACCTTATCTACAGCAATGGTCACTGGCATTTCCTCGGTTTCAGTATCCGGAGGAAAATCTATAACTGGCGTCGGAGTGGTATCTGGTATCGGAGTCGTTGGTATTGCGGTGTCTTCGGTTCGGAGCGGTGGAAAAAAACGTCTCAGCGGGAACCGGAACACTCGCGGTAGGTTTTGGCGTGGAGTCGGTGGTAGACGCGGGCCGAGGATGTCGGTCCCGGTCTTTTCGCTCTTGGCTTGGATGTCGGAAGCTCCGACGGCATTGTATACGCAAATTTTTCACGAAAAGTCTTCAGCGAACTCTGCCCGGCGCCTGAGAGTGCGCTTGTTGAAGCGAGCACAGGCGACACAGGCCGAGACGTCGTGGTCTGGGCCAAGGCAAGGAAGACAGAAAGAGTGGAAATCCTTATGAGGTATTTGTTTACCACAAGACAGACAATTATTAACTTTTTCAGTAATTTCTGACATCGGCTGAGGCAAGAAAAGGTCCCCAACGGGGTACTTAGCTTTTTTGATGACTTCGGATTCGAAGAGTATAGGAGCTGACCGACCGGCACTTGCGAACCGCTTCTGCTTCGGGCACCGCACGGCAAGAAAGACTGAAGAAAATGGAGTCGGCTGATGCTTATGTACTCCAGCCGCACTGACGGAGAGAAATGCGACATCAGCCGACGTCGGACCCAGACTTTGGAATACGGCCGACCGAGGGCTGCCTGAGGCAGGACAACCCACATGTTATGACTGCAGTTGCATTCTTGAAGGACATCGTAGTTGTCTATGGACATCTAATAAATGCAAGGCATACTCTCCGTTGTTAGAATGGTTACGGAAGAAAACTGGTAACTTAATTGTCAGGTTAATATTAGTCTCTGATACAACCTTGGTAAAGAAGGGTTCATGCGCAAAGACACCCTATCCTTGTGGAGAATAAGGTAAGGAGGTTCAGATAAGGCCTGGATCTCTGAAATCCGTCTAGAAGAGGTTAACGGCTACCAAAAAGAGGGACGTCCAGGATAAAAACTTCAGGTAACATTCTGCAGAAGGTTCAAAGGGAGAATATATCACTGCCTAAGAACTAAGTTCAAGTTCCAAGGAGAGATTGGATCTTTGAAAGGAGGCTTTAACAGCAAACGGTGCCTCTTGGGAATTAATTACAAAGTGTATACGAGGCTAAGGAATGTTCATCCAAGCCACTATGAAAATTAGAGATAGCAGCTAATTGTATTTTGATGGTAGAAGAGTGGTACAAAATCTAGGACATATTCTATGGAAGCTGAAAAGGGATGTTTGATTTTCAAGGGCCCAAATGGTAAATCTCTTCCACTTACTGGTGTTCAGTCTTCTAGTGGAAGGTTTGTGAGCCAATACAAGAATGTGGCATATTGCGGAGGAAATATTTGGACACCTGCCAATTAATGGAACTGGATGAGCCATGCAGTCAGCTTGAGATTCAAAACATTTGGGTGAACAAGACCATCTGGATGGGACATATCATCTGGTACTGGATCCAGAATCAAGGGTCATGTCACATAAGGCCAAAGAAAGAGGAACCAAACCCGTTGAGGCCAAAAAGGTGCAATGAGGATCACTGTGCTCTTCAACTTGAGTGCTTTCTGTAAATATTTGGGAATTAGAAGTACTGGAGGAAAAGCACACATGAGACCGGGGGGGGGGGGGGTATTGGCAATCGTGGAGAGCATCTCTCAGTGACTTTCCCAGAGGAGGAAATCAGGGCGAAGTAGTCGCTGCATTTGTTGCTTAGGGGAGATGTGAAAAGATCACAACAAGGTTGAGCCCAAAGGTGGGAAACTATTTTCACCACTTTTAGATTGAGAGACCACTCGTGAGGCTGAAGAATGCATCTGCTCAGCTTGCCAGTAATCACACTGGAACTCCCTAGTATGTGCATTGCTATTAGAAAGTGGTTGGAAGAAGTCAACCACTGCCACACACTGAGGGCTTCTCAACAAGGGGGGTAAGACTTGGTTCCTCCCTGTTTGTTGATATACCAAACTACTGACATATTGTCCGTTTGAGGTCACTATGGCCGTGGGCTCCGGAAAAACAAAAGGATGACCGTGAAGAACTTGATCGGAGTGCATCCACCACAGAAGATCCATTTTGCAATTGTTGGGATCAGGACTTGTGACAACAGGTGATGAAGTACGGGCCACTGGGAGTCTATTAGCCATTGCAGAATTCTCATGTGTAACCTGGCTAGCGGCACTAGAGTTATTGAAGCTGCCATGGACCCTAGAGCTTGTAAGACTAAATGTGGTAGAACCTTCTTTCTGTGGGTTGACTTCTGGAGGAAGAGAAGCTATTGTCCGAGTATTCCGTATTGTTCCTATAAATTCCAAGTTTTGTATTGGGGTTAAACATGACTTTTCTAGACTTACCTTGATCCCCAGATGGGGACAGAGGTTGAGGGTGCAAGTCCCTGGCTGTTATCAGCAGATGCTTGGTCGAAATGCTTATGAATCAGACGACAAGATACGGAAACACACGGAATCCTTGTAGTCTCAAGTGAGCTGCTACTACTGCCATGCATCTGGTGAACACCCTGGGGGCTGTGGTGAGTTCAAAGGGCACAACTCTAAATTGGTAGTGACTGGCTCCTAGCTGGAAATGGAGGAACTTTCTGGGCATTTGTCTATCTTTACATTGCAATACACATCCTGAAGGTCTACTGAGTACATTCAAGTCATCTTTTTTCAGAAAGGGAAAAATAGCCTCTACCATGGCCATCTAGAACTTACCTTGTCAAATTGATTTGTTCAGTTCACTGAAATGCAAAATTGGGTCTCCTGTCCCTTGCCTTTTTTGGCACTACAGAATCTTGTGCAAGTTCCAGATCCTTCTTGATCTGGCAGGACTTAATAGATGACTCTTGGTATAGCAGTTTTTGGATTTCTTGTACTGCTGAATCCCCTCCGATTGGGTGGAACATCGGAAGGTTGAGAAAAGGGAATGTTATAAGCCTCTGGATAAGATCTGTTGCACCCAGGAATCTGTTATGTCTAGTCAGGCATTTAGGTGCAATGATATAAGCATCCCCCAACTGCCTACAGAGGAAGACAATCAGGCAACCCTTCAGGAGTGCTGAATGGACTTGCTTGGGAAGTGGACCACCTCTGCCTCGAGGATGGCATCTTCTATTGTGGTCCCCGCCCCTCTTCCCCTGGGGGGAGATCCCTCCACATGGGTCTTGGAAAGGTTCTTCAGATTTTTTGAACCACATTTTTCCACCACTTCTCTGGTTCCTAATAAAGGAGCTGGAGGGGGGGTGTGTGGAAGAACATGTGCCCACAGCAGAAAGGATTTTATCATCTATCTCACACCTGGACAAAGCTTTTTCAATTTCGGGCCAAACAATGTTGTTCTATCAAAAGGAGTATTGACGAAAGAAACTTGAATGGTTCTGCAAAATCACAAAGACGCATCCAGGTGTGTCTCCTAACGGCCACGCCTTTATCTGCTGCTTTAGATGTCCCTTTGGCTGTATGCGTTATCAGCCTCATAGAAGAATTGGACACAGACTCCAGGGTGGTTAACTAAGAAGCCACTTTCTCTTGGACTCCATCAGCTACTGCTCCCGCCAGGGCGTCTGATAATTCCTTGATCAGATCCCATTGGAGTCTGGAGAAATGTGCCAAAAAGTTCAAGGACCTTACGGCGAAGGTCGATGAAGTGTAGACCAGTTTCCCAAATCTGTCCATAGCCTGGGACTCCCTGTTGGGTGGATGGACAGAACAACTCTCCTCAGCCAGTTCCTTTTTAGTGGTGGTCACTACAACCACAGCACAAACTGCAAGACCCTTAGCCAAAAACTGTTTGTCTGCGGGTGCAGAAAGTATCTTGTCTGGTCTCTTGGGATGGGCTTGATGTAGTCAGGGGCCTTCCATGCCTGCTGTGAAATCAACTGAATGAGCCTGACAGTCAGCGGAGTCACCCAAGAGGTAGATGGGCAGCTGCTGAATGCCTGCAGGTAAATAGACTCCTCAGAGGACGGGTTGGGGCCTTCCAGCCACCTCTCTGCTTTAGAATTTCCAAGATGTCTCCAAAGGAGAGATGTTCAGGAGGTGACCGTGGGAAGCCCTCAACCCTCACCAAAATATGTATCTTCGGTGAATGATTCCTGGGGATGGATAGAATCCAACTGCTTTCTCTTTCTTTTTGTGAGGGACCTCCTAAGGGTAATAATCTGGGGAGGTATCACAGGATGA